>NC_138225.1:47313979-47328979 GCF_964197995.2 Scardinius erythrophthalmus | reverse complement strand
TCTCAGTATAGCCGACAGTGTTTATGTTTTTCCGTTCTTGATGCTTAAATATGCATCTGTTTATTAAAGTCAATCATCTTGTTTAATTATCAATTGTACATTAACATAAATTTGCTACATTCCAGTTGAGCCGCTGCACGCTATGACATATCTGATGAAGGAAGACTGTTAGCCGATTGCACCAGAAAATGAAGATGATGAAGCTCGTCTTTAATCTGCTAAATTATGTTTTTTTGTGTGTGTGAATCATTCACGAGATTGAGATGACTGACAGTTATACCCGGCCATAGCAACGGTAGACATTTTCCAAAACAGATCGAACAAATCTGAAAAATACTTTCAATACAGTATTGCTTTCAATTAAAAAATAAACAATGAAAATGTAAAAGAAAAAGAAAATTAATTAAGTTTGAAAACCCATCGCACATTTCAAGGTATGAATAAAGTGTCGGGACAGTTTATTTATTTAAACAGGGTTGCATCGATTCGATAGAGTTTATTCCCTTTGCGATGCAAAATAAGAAACATTTTAAATTTATTGTCAAAGAAATTGCAGCTAAATTAAAAAATGAAAACGGTACAAAACGAAAAAAAAGTTCAAAGCAACATAAATTAAGAACAGGCGTTTTTCTTTGCCTCTCTCGCGCTGGATATTTTTTTAGTAAGTTTGGTCTCCCTCACTGCGCGCGGCGGGTCTTTCTCGAAATTAAGCATTTCAGCGTAAAAAACACCATACAGCTGATAATACTGTATATGTCGCTGTGTGTCATCCACACAAATCACGAAAGAAAAAACTGTAACAAATAGCTTTTGTTCCTTCAAAGATACAACACGCCTTGCTGAATTCACCTACAATAAAACGAGGTGGGTCGCGAATTAAATAGCTCTGTATCTGCTAAATTGAAATTGTGTGTGGAAAACCTTTAAATACAATCAATAAAACTACAATATATAATTTAATAAGATATAGGGCCTACTATACATAGGCTATGGACTTTTGGAGATTTTGAGATTAAACCTTAAAATAACTTTGCCTTTGCCTGCTCATCAGGCTGGCTCCGACACTCTCCATATGAAAGACGGAACATTAACACCTCTGTCCTGCACCCCCACGATAAAGCAACTATTGCCTTCTCCAAACCCCCCACAGGCTAGCTGAGTTTGCAAAACAAAACAAAGAGTTTGCCACTCGTTGTGGTGTGCCAAAACACTTTATTATAAACTTCAATATTTCATTCAAAACAATCTCAAAACGCTTTGTGACATTTTGAAAAGCCGTGGATGCATTACTGCCACTGGAACCATGAACGCAAATACTGGTTCTGATTTTATTGTTTGTCGTTTAAACGTCACATATATATATATATATATATATATATATATATATATATATATATATATATATATATATATATATATATATATATATATACATACAGAACTGCTTTTGAAATTACGATTGGAATTATTATAGGCTACAGAAGTAAAGTCATTGTATAATATTTGTTTCTTAGTGTAAAATGGAAATGCATGGTGATTTTATTTTGTAAATAGGCTATAAGCAAAAAACTATGTTTTAGAACTAGACAAATCTCTCTGCATCAACAATAGACTATAAAATGCATTAATAGGCTAATATAAAAATATCAATAGTCTAAGTTAGTTCGGGATTCGATCCCGTGTCATCTAAATGATCGTAATGTAAGTTCAACCACTCGGCCACGATTCACTCGTTGCGACATGGCCTAATGTTCCAGTAATGTATGGTAAAATCAAAGTCATCGTTACTGTCTCTACAGTGTGTACAATCGCTGAGGGCTGAGGAAGCCTCCTGAGCTGAAGTATAGTTTATGGTAATGTACGTTCAGCTTCCGAAACACACGCTGCATGCGGTAGACCAATCAAAACAGACTAGGCGGTCTGGCCAATCAGAGCAGAGTAGGCTCACTGAAAGGAGGGATTCAGAGAGACTGATTCATCTGATGAGTCGTTTGAGAATCAATGAAAAATGTGGTAATGTGCAATGTATATTATGAGAAAATTGTGTTTTTTGACCTGATGCATGTAAAACTGTTGTAGGAGACCTCCAAAACAAAATTAGGAAGCAAGCCAATGTACTAACATTCACCTCTGTGTTCACTGAAGTGATGCATCATATATGACATACGTCATATAGTAGCACCATATAGCAGACTGGTTGTCAGGGGCAACAGTAAATTATATACAGTAGTTTAGGGCCATTATACAATTATATTTAACCACAGAGTGGTTATAAGTATTCCAGAGAGGCATGTAATAAGATGGTTTTATCTGGTCATTTGAGCTGGTCTAGAATATTGCTGTCATGTGTCTGTGTCCCTCTGCCCGTCTTCTATGTACTAGTTTGATTTATATTGCGAATAAAAGTTTGCATTGGAACTTTTGACTCTTCTTTGTCTTCTTCTGCCTGCACCACACCGTGACAGCAACATAGTCATTTAAAATAAAAAAATTATCATACAGTATATTTTTACACACAGCATAAGATTTTGTTCTTGTTCAGGCAGTTTAGTTGGCATGAATGATTACTTTTTTTCCACCAATTATGGTGGGAGCTATTGTTGTATCAACCGCACTTATCCAGAAGAATATCCCAAAAAAATAAAAAAATAATAATAATTCAAGTCTCATAAAAATAGTTCAAAACTTACTGAAACCACTGAGCTAAGGAGACAGGGGATATTGGATATGGATATGGGCAGCTTGTTAAATTGCCACAAGGAGCGTTGAGAGCGATTTAAGTTTCTCTTATGCCTCATATCCAGCTTCTCTCATAACTCCAGGCCTCTGTGCTACAGGAAGGGTCCATAGAGTGACAATAACCTGCTGTGCTGTACATCAGCTTAGCGCCTTCATTAGCCACCACAATCGTATTGCTACGCCATAATTATCCCACTCCAATATCCCGAGCGCCTCCTCCTCGTCCTAATTCTCCTCCGCCTTCTGAAATGTCTTAAAAGGGAGAGAAAAAAACATGAAATGTGTTGGATAGAGCTGAATTATTCATTATATTCCATTATTTGTTCTGTTCAGACTAGCCCTTCAACTTCACATCCTATGAGCGTGGTTTCAAAAGTATCTGTGGAACTTGCAAGCACCATGTTATAAGAAAATCACACAAATAACGGCTGTTGCTATGAGAGTCAAAGCCAATTCAGATATTTTAAGCAAATGAAAATATATGAATAAATATGAGTGTGAAGTTTTTTTCTTTTCTTTTTTTTTCTTTACAGAGCATGACATTTACAGGAAAATGTAACATTTATGCATATGATATTACTAGGTTTTTTTTTTTTTTTTTTTTACATGTATCATGTAAATACCTTGGTTTATCAATATGGTTTATCAAGATTTATTAGTATGGTTTATCAAGAGCTCAGTATGGTTTATCATTCAGTACCATGGTATATATCAAAGTACCATGGTTTTACCATTTGAAACCTTCACTGTGTACCACAACAGAACTTTTCTTTAACAGTAAGTAGAAATCATATGATTCATTGACACATTCCACATCATAAAAACCACTTATCATAAGAAATATATCATGGAAGTACGGGTCTAATGGAAATCAATGACTTTTGCCCAGCATCTCTGTTATTGATTTCAAGTATATGGCCGAGGTAAGAGCACAGGTTTTGTTGAGCCCCAGGCGAAGATCACTACAAGACTAACGCAAACAAGAAGAACAGTTTTTTTTTTTTTTTTTAAAGAGAAATAACTAAAAAGTACACAATGTACATGGAATAAAGTACAAGCAATGTTGCAGAAATTGAAAGCCATTAACTTTTTTCAACATCGAGAATTGCGTTTAAAATATGTACATTTTTATATATTGTATATTTTAGATGCTATAACTGGGTTGGGAATCAAAAATCAATTCCAATTCAAGAATCGGATACTTGTTATAAAATAAAAAATTCGATTTCACTTGCACATCGATTCCTGTGTGCGCATTTTAATGCGGTTTTAAACCATTCAAGCACAAGAGGATGTGAAAGAGAACTTAAAGGGTTAGTTCACCCAAAAATGAAAATTCTGTCAGTAATTACTCACCCTCATGTTGTTCCAACCATGTAAGTCTTTCGTTCATCTTCGGAACACAAATTAAGATATTTTTGATGAAATCTGACAGAATTCTGACTCTTCCATAGGCTTCCAGAGTGACCGAAACTCGCCGGCCCAGAATAGTTATTAAAAACATCGTTAAAATAGTCCAAGTGACTCCAGTGGCTCAATCTTAAGTATATCAAGCGACGAGAATACTTTTTGTGCGCAAAAACAAACAAAAATACCGACTTTATTCCACTATTCAATTCCTTCTCTCTGGGCCTCGTAGTGTTTTTGCGTAGCGCGTCTGTGTTGCACGTCACCACGTAGGCTCACAATTGGCCGAAGCAGGTCATGTGTGTGATGCGTGTTGACGTGCAACACAGACGCGCAGCGCAAAAACACTACGAGGCCCAGAGAGAAGGAATTGAATAGTGGAATAAAGTCGGTATTTTTGTTTGTTTTTGCGCACAAAAAGTATTCTCATCGCTTGATATACTTATGATTGAGCCACTGGAGTCACTTGGACTATTTTAACGATCTCTTTAATAACTATTCTGGGTCGGCGAGTTTCGGTCACACTGGAAGCCTATGGAAGAGTCAGAATTCTGTCAGATTTCATCAAAAATATCTTAATTTGTGTTCCGAAGATGAACGAAAGACTTACATGGTTGGAACAACATGAGGGTGAGTAATTACTGACAGAATTTTCATTTTTGGGTGAACTAACCCTTTAATTCGGCACTTGCTGTTTTCGGTGTAGGGCATATTGAGAGCTTGCGCACAAAAAGCCACCTCTCATATAGTGCACGAATATTGATTTGAGTTCTCCTTCACGTCTTGTTGCGCTCGAACGGACAAATACACACAAAATTGTGACAAAATATCCTTGTAACCACAGTCTTTTATGTCTTAAGCGAACGTAAAGCGCGTGTGTAAGAGTATACTGGACTTAAAGCGACAGCAGCCTAATAAATCTGCTGCAGTATGTCATTACTGTTAATCAAAAAAATTATAATTCACTCACTGATCTTGACTGATTAACTGATTAATCTATATTTTATTTATAAAAAGAAAACTATACAGCGCTATTTTACATTTGATTTCAATTTCTGAACTTTGGTTGTATTAATTTGTGCTATTGCTAATTTGCTTATGTGTTCTTATTGTATAACTGACTGCATATTTGTCTTTAATAATGTTTGAAATTTGTATTAGTTAATCTAGCTTATTAGTTAGTTGTTCTTTAGGCTACAGATTTTTTTCAAGGTATTCAGCTGCAATAGAATGTTTTGCAAAAAGACAGAATAAATATGTTGGATATCTAAATGTTTGACTTCATTTTTTTTTTTTGTACGCATTGGAAATCCATAAGAATCGGAACTGATACGCAGAATTGGAACTGGAATTGAAATCGCTAAAATTCAAACAATACCCAACGGATGGATGGACAGATGGATGGATCCGTCCATGCATTCATCCAATAGACCCTAGATAAGAGAAACTCCACTGCACACCAGTCTTCTCACTTCTACAGTGGGTTTATGTGCAGGCTTGAGTGCTTTGGGTTTATATCTAATATAGCAGGACAGCTGGTGCAGTCAGTGCCATCTCTAGGGCGTGGTGTAGGGCTGGACGTAAATCAGCGATGTGGACTGTTAACCAATCAACAGCTGTAAATCAGGTGGGAAGCTACAGGGCTCTGGAGGACAGAGATAATATGTAATATGTGCCAATATGTAATCTGATATTGACATGGTATTCTCACTGGCCTAATAAATCTGCCGAATATAGGTCTCTCAAGGTTTCTGTCGAGAGGAGAGAGAGAGAAGCGAAAAAGTACTCTAAAAAGCACACAATCTTTGGAGTACTACCAGTAACTCTGGTCTGACAGTATGGTGTCAGTAATTACTCTGTAGTTTAACCACAGCACAGTGAGGCCAGTAAAGTGATGAGTCAGATCTTATTCACACTGACATTTTACACACAAGTGGGTCTTCTATCTGCATTGAAAGCAATGAGTTTTGAGTCATACGCCAGCAGTTCTCAACTTGCAGCAAGCCATCCACTTCTTAAAAATAACATTCAGCTCTTCTTCCGATTAAACAAATAAAAAAGACTGTCACGATTCAGCTATTGCACATCCTCATCGCATAAAGCCAAGTCATTTTCTGGTGATCAGATTAACTGTGTGAAAGAGTCAGTCAGATGGAAGAAAGTTTAATTTAGCTAAACTTAAAATTGTTATTTGTTCCAAAGAGCCTTTCACTTTCACTGCATTTTAAAAATAAGGAGTTTGTACACTGAAAAAAAAATGGTAACATCTAAAATATCTAGTTTTATTCAAGTCAAATATTATTTAACATCACTGACCCATATACATTAATTTATACCAACAAAACTTTTTTTGTATGGGTTAAATCAGGTAGTAGCTCTTTAAGGTAACAGTTGCAGGTTACCACTTTTTACAGTGTAGATTGTAGGAAACAAATATTTTTAATTATACAATTGTATTTTATTTTTATTATTATTTAAGTGTATGCCTTCAGTGAATGTAAAAATCTTTTCAGATTTAAAAATTTGTTCATCATTTTCCATGCTTAGGAAAATTTATTTTAAATCCCAGCATTAATTAAATTACTTAAATTTCACATCAAATGTTAAGAATTAACTAAAATGCTAAATGCTGACATCTATATTTTATAATAATATTACACAGACATAAAGCAGCCTAAAATGAAGCCTAGTGGGTTCTGGTTGTATTGATGATGTCATCTGTATGCTGAAATGATATGCAGCCCATGAGACTTCGAGTAGAGGGAAAGGTTGAGAACAACTGTCATACACTCTTACAAATCAGCCTTGACTTTCCACATCACTTTGCTATATTGCCCCATCAGTCTCTCTGGGCTGATGAAACCTCATCTATAGATCTCTCCCTAACTTGCCAGGCTGCGTGATGGATGAATATCCTACAAACCCATCTCTCTAGTTCATGCTGTAGCTAACGGAGCCAATTAACACAGGCTGCCTGCACAGTTATCTAATAGCACAGGCTGTATGTGTTAATGACTTCATATGCAGGTGTAGTAATTATCTCATTTGTAAAATTGATTATAAACATATTCCTCCTCGACTCGCCTCCTTCCCCTTGTTGTTAGTGTTCCTCTTAGCTATGATATGACATTCAAATATTATAACCATTTGAAGTATTTTAAGAAATGTTAAGGAAAATATCATGTTAAAGGTAGGGTAGGCAATTTTGGAGAGGCTAGCAACAGCAAGTTTGCTTTGAAAGATAGCGTGGTATGGAAATACAAATGTTGACAGGCGGGTAAGACATCCAATCATTGCATTTGGACCGAATGCAATAATTGGACGAACATTTTTGAGACTTCCACAGGAGATCTATGTATTAATATTATTATTTTTTATATATATAAACTGTATATATGTATATGTATATATATATATATATACATATATATATATATATATATATACATATATATATATATATATATATATATATATATATATATATATATATATATATATATATATATATATATATATATATATATATATATATTTAGAACACTTCTATTATTGATTGATCAGGATGTGCAGAGTTTCAACCAGTAAAACAAAAGTGTTTATGAAAACATTGCCCACCCAACACAGAAAACTCAAAAATGGTTGAGTGTATAAGAAGGTGGTTCTTGCACAGATATAGCTGCAATGTTGATTAGACTTTATGCCGTTTAGTCACAGATCAGGTTAATGGTTAATTTGCATATGCCACTGAAGTCGTACAATTGTAAAACCCAGTGTCAAGGACTGACAGATTGGAACAACGTGCCTCACAGAGAGAAACTGAGGAGCTCAAATCTTTGATTTGGGGACAAAAAGGGAGCAGATGCTGATATTTCACTGTTTTCCCAACATATGACAATTTACGACAGTGATCTGGATACGGGCCCAAATCATCCGAGGAGTAATCCCTCTCTCGTGAAAGAGGATGGATATCCCTCTTACAGGGCTTAACAAAATGCCCGTATCATCCAAATGGCCATTTAATAAAACAACTGGATGATAGTCTGCCAAGGGTCAACAAACAAAGTATGATATTATGAGGATTGTGCATGGCGATTATCCTGGTTATGACGTGAGTGTTTCAAATGTGGTTTTATTTGTTGTGAAATGGAAATGTAAAAATTAATATATAAATATCCCGTTCGAACGTTATAAAATCTGTGCCTCACCCCATACATAATATCCACATAAATTGTGACATTGACATTTTCAGTTTTAATGCTGAAAACTAATAGCCAATCATAAATAACAAAATATTAAAGTTGTATAACTAATGTGTGTGGGGTAACGGTTGGGTTAACAGTTCGGTTAACAGTATACCTAGTAATGTTAATTAAATGCAAGCACTTAAGTGTCAGCGGCCCACCGGTGGGCCCACAGCCATTACATATTTAAAACAGTAATTTACCTACACTAAACCTAAACTAAACTTGACAAACTATATATCATTTGAAAGCTTACAATCTTTTGATTTTCAAAATAAATTACAGAGGAGCCTTAATTTATCAGTTTACGAAAAGAATATGTCCATACTCTTAAGGCGTGTTCAGACCTTTATTTTGAAATACCAAATCATGAAAGAATGGTAGAAACCTTATTTTGTTTTCATGCCAAGAGTTCAAAAGATAGCATCCATTATTATTATTATTTTTTTTAAAAGGTCTGAAAATGTTTTAAATATAAAGAAAAAAATAATAGATTCACCATTTGTGATGTGGCAGCGTGCTATAACGCTCATATGTGTTCTTTTTATGTGTTTATTAGTGGTTGAATTCATATCAAAATCTGTCAAACTTCCCATACTACTTCTGAATAGGATGTCCACTTCATAAATTGTATGGAAATTGTGGAAATATATGGTTCAGATCACTCAAACACACATATGGAAATGGAGGCGCCCTTATATGGGCAGTAATGGAGTCTGGTTGTCATCTAGTGAAAAAGTTTGGCACTGTGCCTAAACGTGCCTTAGAAAAAAAAAAAAACATCACTGGTTGCATCTTGAGACAAAACAATTGCATTGACATATTTCAAGATATCTCAGTGTAGGTTGCTTTCAGTTAAACCAGCTCAAACATGCATTTTAGTCTGGGACTAGGCTTAAGCCTTGTCTGTGAAACAGAGAAAACGTAATTACAATGTACCTACATGTATGTACATAACATGTAAACTGTGTAAAATGGTTAAAGCAACACTGTGTAAGTTGATTCTTCGCAAAAACACTTTGTTCTTTCAAAATGATATGTGCTCATTCATGTGTATTTACTTCCAAGTATTCTCGTAAGCGTAGAATCTGCCATTCAGAATACATACGAGCGAGTTGCTCGAATGGCGGAAGCCATGTTGCGCCTCCATCTTGAAAATACATCAGCCAAAGAGGGACATACCTGGAAATTCAAGCTTCGCCTTTCACGCTTTTACACTCAGTGGCACCGTGACGAATGCGAGGGGGAGATTACTTGCGACTGCCGGCCACCGTAAGAGTTAAAACGCCCTCGGAATGGGAGGGGCTAGAAAATAATATTCAGTTGATAGTTATATACAATTTCACCGCTAGATGGGAAAAAAATCCAACGCAGTGTAGCTTTAGGTACATAATCGTTTAGGTCTCCAACTAAAAAAAAACAGGCTTTATATTAGGACAAATGCACTATAATTATTGAGGATATGGTGCTTGAGCTAACTGGGTTTTGGGGACACAATGCTTTAGGGCAACAGCAACTCGCAGCAGTTAGGAGAATTGTGATCAGAAAGAGGAGGCCATTAGCAGTGTGCAGTGTTATCTGCTCTTTGATCAATGTTGTAATACAGTCCGCATCGAGCCGAGGGAAATTAAATGAATAAGACTGTGGAGTAGAGAAAGAATCTCCCACCGAGGGAGGTATACATTTTCTCTGGGAGTTAAACGCTTTTATGCAATTCAATCTGTCTGATGTCATCCTGGTTCTGAGTGAGGATGTGTTTTCTCAGAGGATGGGTGGAGGCGGGAAGGGATACACTGCCAGTGATATGGCAGGATAGAGATTACTTTGGCTTGGCGTAGTATCTTTGAGATTAATCAATAATCAGTGTAAGGAACAGGTATGAAGGCTGGAAAGAATGAATTTTAAATCAAGTCGGTCTCTTGGTTTCAGGGAACTTGCTGTACCAGTGATGTCGAATGTAAACTTTCATTGACTTGATCTGAAGCAATATTAGCAGTAAAATGTTCCTACATCACATGACATTGCATGTATAGCATAGATATTCGCCTATAGTCATTCCTCCTATGCAGGGCATTTTCATGTCCAAATTATATACTGGATAAAACATTAAACTTTTCTGTCATGACAATATCACTTGATAGAACACAGGGGTGAATTTCGGAAATATTGATCGTTTTACCTTTAAATTAGCATGCTAAAGATAAAAAAATAGACCTAGGTACTTGTGACCTTTATCAATGAATTAGATGATAACAGGCGCTTTACTGTTATACTCAACATATTCTTGTAAACCCGGTCTCTTTGTATCTACTGCTGCCAGCTTCGGCAAATGGATGCAGCAAAACTACATTATTTTCCGCTCCATTTATTGCTGCAGTTTTCACTGTAAAGCTAAATGTTGCTCACCGCATTGATGCATGGTGGACACTGCAAAGATTGCAAGGCTATCATTTTCAGCCTCTTTTTGTGTACGTTTTTCCCTGTGTCTGTGTTTTGAAAATGAGTTTCTGTGCTTGTAAATCTAGAGGAGATGCTCAGAAGAAAGTGGCCCTCAACTTACAATCACTGTCATTTGTTTTACATAAAAGAAATTCAATTTAGCCTCATACAAATGAGATGAAACTGCTTGTATTAGGTATGTGTATACAATAGACAGAACATTCTGAATGATCACTGTCAGAGCAAAACGCAAGCTAACATTTTGTTTACGACAGACTTTCAGTAATGTAGTCTGCTCAAGATAAAGCACTTTATTAAATATAATTAGATTATTTGTACAATGACAGGAAAATAAGCAGAATGTGTAACAGATAGGAGGTAAATAAAGATCTACAGTTGTTCACTGAAGAATTAAGAGGGATTGAGTTGTATGTTAGAATTGCATTTTGATGTATTCATCTTTTGAAGTTTTGAAAATGAAATAAAATAAAAAACAAACAGCGATTTATGTATTTTTTTGTGATGCATCAAATCCATTACTAATACTTATTAACAATTAATATCCCCCTCCCCCCATCAAATATTATGTAATTAGCTTGCCATTATGGAACTGGTTTCCGTTAGGTAAAGAGATATATGATGAAAATTAATATATTTCTTGTGAGAGGACACAAGAGAAACCTAAACCTAGCATTACATACATTTATTTTAATAATAATATTATGTTATGTTGATTAATTTATTTTTTATTATGATATTAATTTGTCACTAAACAATTACAAAAACAACGGCTGTTGTCAAACAGTTCCTCGTCTGCCATTGGTCAAACAGATAGTCCCGCCCCTAACTCACACCTCTGGTTGAGCTAATATTGCTGTGTTGGGACGCTCAAACAAAGGGCAATATTTCAAAAGTGCCACAGTTATGGTGAAATAAACGGAATAAACAAAGTTTTACATACAGTACATACTTATACTGTAGGTTATCTACATTTTGAGAACAAAATTTGAATGCTGCTTCTGGCTACGTTGCCAGTTCCTCAAAAGATTGCCAACACAATGTATTTTGATGTGGAAAAACTTTATTTCATCCATTATATGAAAAAAAAAAGCTGATTTTACAGTGTTCTTAATAATCAAGACAAACTAAACTAGACAACCACAATTAAATTTTGCGTTATGCAGCAAAACATGGTGTCAGTCACTGATCAACAGCTTTGAACATTTGCATAAAAATCCCTTTGAGATTCATTTCAATTTCAACTTCAACATTAAGCAAAAGCCTGCATCCCTCACTCTGTTCGTTCAGCATATTTGTCAAAATCAGTTTGATGCGTAATTGCATTCTTATGCTGCATATATTGAAGACTAAACAAACTGCAAATAAATTAAATGCAGAATAGCATGATTCTTAATATGGCGTGTCACTCTGCCGTCATTGAAGATCATGCCGTGAATGACAACTCTGTAATTGTTATGGGAGAATGTGGCAAAAGACTCCATAAAACTGTAACCAGGTAATAAACCAAGAGACAGATTCATATCAAAAGTTTCAACAGCTCCCGTATGTTTTGAGTTCAGGCCTGGAAAAAAAAGAGGCCACAGGGAACGCAGATAAACATTTATTTATGACAAGCACTGTAGCATTCACCATCCATCCATCCACAAGGGAGGATTTCACAGAAACAATAAATTGTTTCTTTGTGCCCTTGAGAGTTCAGCATCCTTTCTCTTATTTGTTTCCGTTTGTTTATCCATATTAGATATGGATTGACATTTCATTCTTGTAATTCCCTTACTTAATCCCCAGTTTAAAAAAAAAAGCAAAGCTGCAGGAAGAAAAAGTGTGCGAACCCCTTATAACGGATTTCCACATATATTTGTCATATAATGTGATCTGGGGCTGTATATATCTTACAATACTACTTATACATACAATACTCTGCTCTGATTGGTTAGATAGCCCAGTCTGCTGTGATTGGTCTACCGCTTATCGGAAACGAAACACCCATTACCATATCTGAATTTCAGCTCCAGAGGCTTCCTCAGCACTTGTATACACAGTGATACGAACAGAAACTATGGCATTGGTTTAACTCTTCGGAGTCTTGGGCTATTTTGGCCGTTTTTGAGTACTTTTTATTTTTTTTATTTTGCGACATAAACAAATGTTTACCATACCAATGTTTGGTATTGTTTTTTTCAGCACAACATCACCTATATGAACAGACAATTATTTTTTCACTTTTATGTTCTGTATCAACATACTGGACCCAAAATCACACAAAAAACACAAAATCCGAATAGAAAAATAATAGTTTTTTTACTACAAAAAAACACAAATATGCTCAATGAAGCATTTTAAAAGGTTTAAATTGTTAACACAAGTTGTAAATGTCAACATATACAGGTAAAATTCAGATATAATCAAGCTATATACAAAAAAAAATATGATTTACAAAAAAAAAAGCGAGTGTAGCCATAGGCTTTTTTTTCTCTTTTTAGCTTTGCCACTTTTTAAAAGTTTATGCACACAATTATTCAGAGAGCTATATTTAAGGCCTTGCATTCCCAGAGTATGAGGGTTCCCAATTAGTGCAAATACAACATAAAAAAGGTCAAATTGAGATAAAATCAAACTATATACAGCAAAAAGCAGGTGTGGCAATAGGCGTTTTTTCTTTTCTTTTTTGCTTAGAAACTCTACAAAACACTTCATGTACAATTACACAGACAGCTACATTACAGGGCTTTCCTTCCTTGAGTAAGAGGGGTTCCTAAAAAGTGCAAATATACTATACAAAAGGTAAAATGAACACAAAATCAAACTATATATACAACTATTTACAACGAATATCAGGTGAGTTTTTATTTATTTATCTGTGCCACTCCTCAAAACAGTTTCTGTCAACAATGAGACCAAAGACATTCGCTTCATTTTCCTTCCACAAAAAACTACCTAAACTACCTAAACTATTTACACTACTCCTAAACTACTCTCAAAATCTATTCAAACTTTTCCAAAAACTAGCAATAATATCTCTCTCTCTCTCTTTCTATATGTCTCTCTGTCTACTCCGTCAATCTCCCGACTCCCGCGGGCGCCTTTCAATTTCAATTCTTTGCTCAGTTGGCTCCTCCTCCTCTCCCTAAAATGTGCAGCCTGAAGAGCAGAGTCAGCAGATTCACACATTTTTCTCCGTTTTGTTTTATGACAAAAACCGACGAAGTTATGAGAATAAATGCAACGCCTGTCGCATCCCATCTTGCGTTCCTTTACGAACGCGTCAATATTTTCCAAAAAATTTTTTTTACTTGTTTTTTTTACAAGTTTTTACTTGGTCTATCAACACAAAACAAAAAGTAAAATAGAGTTTCAAGCCAGCACTTTCGACAGAAGTGGACAGCAGCGCTCAACGTGACTTTGTTTTTATGCTTCGACGTCTTAAACTGGTCATGTTATTTGATCACGCCGGCGTGATCGGCGACTCGGAAGAGTTAAAGGTCCCGTTCTTCATGATCCCATGTTTCAAACTTTAGTTAGTGTGTAATGTTGTTGTTACAGTATAAATAATATCTGTAAAATTATAAAGCTCAAAGTTCAATGCCAAGCGAGATATTTTATTTAACAGAAGTCGCCTACATCGAACGGCCCGTTTGGACTACATCCCTCTACTTCCTTCTTTAATGACGTCACTAGAACAGTTTTTTGACTAACCTCCGCCCACAGGAATACACAAAAAAATATACAGATAAGTAAATTGTGTTTTTTTTACACGCGAAACATAAACACATGTTATATTGCACACTGTAAACACAATCAAAGCTTCAAAAACACACGAAAAACGGGACCTTTAACCATATCAATTCCAACTCGAGTCCTCATAAAAAAGAAAAAAAAATTGCAGAAAATGGCGTCTTCTCGACATGTTGACAACATGAACCAATGAAGACCATAAGCTGGCCTTGAGCAAATTTGTTACAAACCTATGTAGGTTTGTGCAGAAAGTATAAGACTGGAATTACTGATGACTCGTTTCAGAATCGGATCTTTCTTTTGGGAAAAGCACTTTGAACTTTACAGACCTTTTACATTCACAAAACGCTATATAGCACACTGCATGAAAGGTAATATCCAAAAAGCACTTTGAACAATGGCACTGATCCCATTT
>NC_138225.1:47300620-47313779 GCF_964197995.2 Scardinius erythrophthalmus | reverse complement strand
CATAATTGTTAGTGTGTGTGTGTGTGTGTGTGTGTGTGTGTGTGTGTGTGTGTGTGTGTGTGTGTGTGTGTGTGTGTGTGTGTGTGTGTGTGTGTGTGTGTTTGTTTTTGTGGTTTACGAGGACTTTTGACCTGAATACGCACCAGCACTATGGGGACATTTGGGTTTATGAGGACAGAGGCCATGTCCTCATAAATCCGACAGCGTAGATGTCATTTACTACGTTCCAGACGCTCCCTCTCAAAGTTTGGCGCCATGTCCTTACATACCACAAAACCCTGAAATTTTACCATACACAGTGTATCCCTGATTTCGAGAGTGCGCCCCTGTAGCCAGGTCCTGGTATTACACCCGTGTCATCAAAAATTTGCATCTTTCACACAAGTGTATTATTTGGGGCCTGTGATTGGTCAGATCGATACCGCTAGGCGGGAAATCGCGAAAACAAGATGGCGCCAATGGGCGGAGCTTCAATCAGCTTTAGTGATTGGTCAGATCGGTACCGGTAGGCGGGAGATCGCGAAAACAAGATGGCGCCAGTGGGCGGAGCTTCAATCAGCTTTAAAATGTGTAGCAACTAATGCAAAATACTAATTATTTAAGTATTTTTGCCTGTAATTTATTAATTGTGCATTAAATATATGATAAATAAATAAATAAAATCCCGTTTATATTATGATAAGTACAACGTAATCAGAGGTGTAGTCATTCGTCGTCACGTCATTTCCTGTTTGGACTGGACAAACTCTGCACCTGAGAAGACATCTGTGGACCTGATGAAGGCAACTGTTATCCAAAAGGTAAGTTATAATGTTGTTTAATTGCTTCTCTAATAGCACGTGGGTCCGGTTGGCTTGTTTGTGCATGTTCTGTATGCTCTTCGCTGCTCGTTTTACAGTTAGAAAGCAGCTAGCGCGTGATGCTAACCGTGCTAGCGGACCTATAAGTTAGTGATTCTGTTTACAGACTGACATGAGGGAATCAGCGATGCTTGTCATTTTAAACTCGTTTTCGATTGCACTATATTTGTAACTGCTACCTTTTCTGATCTCATAAAATAGTCTAGCCATCATAATAACGCGTTGGCATGACTAACGTTTCAGTATGTGAAGGGGAGGCTATTTCACCCAGTACAGTATCCTGATATGCTACTGTTAATATTACTACAGTTATGCTTGCTTTAAACACATTAAGACACAAATATGTGCTCTTATTACTCCTGACTATAATAAAATATAGGCTACTCTGAATATTATTAGAACTCTGTTTGATTCAGTCTTATTAATACTGTCACTATTATTGCCTATAATATTAATTGTGAATGAAATCTATGAATGAATAGTTATTATCAATTAACATATTCCTTAAATATCATATAATAAAGTATTAAAATAACTTGAATGCTGTTTACCATAATTGATCAATTTATTTAAAACAAGCTTTTTGAATAATAGGTCAAATGAAATGCAATGGTCGTGAGAGTCTTTTTCTATGCGCGCAGACACATGGGATGATGGCTGAAGTGAGTCAGTGAAGGAGAAGATCAAGATCTGGAAGAGGGCATGCCGTTTACAGACACAGATGAGCTCCAGGGCAGATTCAGCAATCATTATAAAGGTGAGTTCAGGGTTTCCATGCATAAGCAGTGCCATGCGACCAGTGCTCCTCAGAAACAGATTATTTGCCACAGTTATCAGTCACTGAATTATGATTGTGTGTGTAAGAAGTGAGTCACGATCACTTACTGTACATCTAGCACAGGCACAATGTCTCGTATCACTCTCATACATACACACACTTGAACTCAGTGCCGTCCAAATGTATCTAGTTACCAGTGTCCCAGTAAATCTAGTGTCCTCATAGACCAGTATTCTGTCAAACTTACACAACACACTCAGTCAAAGTCAAACATCAGGAACATGCTCTTATGATGTCCTCATAAAACTGTGTCCTCATAGACCAGGATTCTGTCAAACTTACACAACACACTGAGATTCTTCTGTCAAGTCAAACATCAGGAACATGCTCTTATGATGTCCTCATAAAAGGGTGTCCTCATAAAACTGGTGTAAAGCTACACACAACCTGACACACTGTAATGAAAACACATGTAATGTGATGCATAAAAGCCGTGAACATTACCTTGTGGTAGCATTTAAATATTGAAATATTGATTTGAAAACTTTAACTTTGTAATCTTGTATATTATCTCAAATCAGTATTTCATGTGCAAATATTTATTGATAGGTAGCTGTGTATCAGGACCCTTATTATCCTGTCAGTTTATTTTGTATTAATTACTGACTGACTGTACATTATCCTTTATATATTCCATTTATAATGCTTTTTTTAAACTCTTAGGTGAAGTGTTTCTGTATGTAACGCTTAATTTCATATTCTCAGATGAGCCATAAGAGCCAGTGGTCATCAGACAGTGATTGTGCTGCTCTGACTGTGGGTCTAGACGAGGTAAGTGAGAGTTGTGCTGGAAGAGAACGAGCAAACGAAGCAGAGACATCTGTGAGATCTAGTGTTCACACATTTACACCACTGTTTCATGTCTAATGTTATGTTTTGTAGACTCTCAGTGAGGTTGAACCCTCCACTCTCGAAATGAAGAGTCCGTCCCCGTCCCAGTCAGAAGCCAGAGATGTACAGAAGGTATTGTTTTTTTGGAAATTAAATTAGGGATACAGCGATATGAACATTTGGGCCGATAACTGATCATTCTTTATATTCGAAAGCCGATATCTGATATATTAGCCGATGAATCTAAATCCAAAATTTGATATACTTTGAAAGCCTGATTACAAAAACGAAACGCACATCATTTAAAGCCAATGTCCCAAACACTTCAACATAAATCAAACATAATAGTACAGTGGCCTAATGTAAGATTCCTTAACTTTTAAAATGAATTTTACATTCATATTTCCAACTTTCTTTATAAAAAAATGACAACACTTTACAAAAAGGTTTCATCTTGTTAGTATTAGTTAACATGTACTAACAATGAATGAACAATACTTCTACAGGATTTACTTAACGTTTATCTTAACGTTAATCTCAACATTTTCCAAGACATTTTAGGATCCAGTGTTGTATCTGTTAATTTAATGCACTGTGAACGAACATGAACTCACATATTTTATTAACTCACATTAACAAAAGTTTTTCAATATGAAAAGCAATTTCACCAGATGTCTTGAATAGCTCTATTTGGAAATAATTAATCATTCTAGAATGATTGGTGTGATTTTGTAGGGGTTTGCATCTGCATAGAAAATAATAAATTGCAAGCAGAGATAAAAAAAATGAACAAAGATGTGAAATAAACAATGCCTCATATATTCCAGGTAAGTCTAACAGCATTTAGGTACAGAACTTGAGTAATCAACTGTAAAATAACACGGCAGAGTCTTTACATAGCCTGACTTCACAGAGGCCTGTACTGCAATGTCACTACCACAGATGGGTATGAATGATAAAGCAATACATTGTGCAGCCCTACAAGTTAATGTTCATGACTTTAATGCATCACATTACATGCATGTTCATTACAGTGTGTCAAGTGTGTGTGTGTCTTACACCTGTTTTATGAGGACACCGTTTTATGAGGACATCATAAGAGCAATGTTCTGATGTTTGACTTGACTGGAGAATCTCAGTGTGTTGTGTAAGTTTGACAGAATCCTGGTCTATGAGGACACTAGATTTACCGGGACACACATATGGAATATTAGGATCGATACTGATAACCCATAATTCACAGCTCATTGTGGCTAATACCAATAGCGAAAACTATTTGTGCTTGTCAGATTAAATATAATCATTGAAGAAGTTGGTAAAAAATAGCAACCTCTGTTTGGCTTTCAATAAGTGATACTAAAATTATTATTTATTTGTCTTTTTTATATATTTTTACTACTTTTTTTTTCAGATGATAACTCTGAAGAATCAGATGAAACCTGAACAAGATACAGCAACTCTAAAGGTATCCAATAAGTTAATGTAATAACTCTGTTTCCTCAGAAACAGATTATTTGCCACAGTTATCAGTCACTGAATTATGATTGTGTGTGTAAGAAGTGAGTCACGATCACTTACTGTACATCTAGCACAGGCGCAATGTCTCGTATCACTCTCATACATACACACACTTGAACTCAGTGCCGTCCAAATGTATCTAGTTACCAGTGTCCCAGTAAATCTAGTGTCCTCATAGACCAGTATTCTGTCAAACTTACACAACACACTCAGTCAAAGTCAAACATCAGGATCATTTTCTTATGATGTCCTCATAAAACTGTGTCCTCATAGACCAGGATTCTGTCAAACTTACACAACACACTGAGATTCTTCTGTCAAGTCAAACATCAGGAACCTGTTCTTATGATGTCCTCATAAAACGGTGTCCTCATAAAACTGGTGTAAAGCTACACACAACCTGACACACTGTAATGAAAACACATGTAATGTGATGCATAAAAGCCGTGAACATTACCTTGTGGTAGCATTTAAATATTGATTTGAAAACTTTAACTATTTTGTAATCTTGTATATTATCTCAAATCAGTATTTCATGTGCAAATATTTATTGATAGGTAGCTGTGTATCAGGACCCTTATTATCCTGTCAGTTTATTTTGTATTAATTACTGACTGACTGTACATTATCCTTTATATATTCCATTTATAATGCTTTTTTTAAACTCTTAGGTGAAGTGTTTCTGTATGTAACGCTTAATTTCATATTCTCAGATGAGCCATAAGAGCCAGTGGTCATCAGACAGTGATTGTGCTGCTCTGACTGTGGGACTAGACAAGGTAAGTGAGAGTTGTGCTGGAAGAGAACGAGCAAACGAAGCAGAGACATCTGTGAGATCTAGTGTTCACACATTTACACCACTGTTTCATGTCTAATGTTATGTTTTGTAGACTCTCAGTGAGGTTGAACCCTCCACTCTCGAAATGAAGAGTCCGTCCCCGTCCCAGTCAGAGGCCAGAGATGTACAGAAGGTATTGTTTTTTTGGAAATTAAATTAGGGATACAGCGATATGAACATTTGGGCCGATAACTGATCATTCTTTATATTCGAAAGCCGATATCTGATATATTAGCCGATGAATCTAAATCCAAAATTTGATATACTTTGAAAGCCTGATTACAAAAACGAAACGCACATCATTTAAAGTCGGCATGAAATCAAATTTGACAAATCTTCTTTTTATATGTAATATTGTAGTGTTTATTATAAATGATTTATCTGTGCACTTCATTATTTTTTCAAAATTCATGTACCCTTATAATCTTTAATCAAATACATTACCCTTCCCTCCCCCCTCGAAAACGACCTCTCTTCTCTTTTGGTCATGTGCCATGGCGAAAGGGTGCGGCCAGAGCCCATGAGGGTGCGGCTATCGGTGTTTGTCTCGTTTCGCGGGAGGCTCATATAAATATGGTCTGATTCCTGCCTGAAAATTTAGCTGCTTGTCCTTGTTCTCGTCGCTGGGCTCCTCAATAAAAAAATCCTTCATGTGAGGGTAACGGTGGGGGAGTCCGGTGGAGAGAAATCCTCCACAACTGAATGTAAACTGGCATTCAAATCTGCCTCCATTTTGTTTGCAACGCCCAACCTCCAACGATCCAATCAATTCCCGAAGGACGAAATCAAGCCCCGCCCTACATTTTTTTCTAATTTCAGAAGCAGTTTCACTCGGATATACATCACAACAAGGAAAAAATGACAATCTCAACTTCCATTTCATGCCGACTTTAAAGCCAATGTCCCAAACACTTCAACATAAATCAAACATATACAGTAGTGGCCTAGTTTGAACCAGTGTAAGGTTTCTTAGCTTCTAAAATAAATTTTACATTCATATTTCCAACTTTCTTTATAAAAAAATGGCAATACTTTATAAAAAGGTTTCATCTTGTTAGTATTAGTTAACATGAACTAACAATGAATGAACAATACTTCTACATGATTTACTTAATGTTTATCTTACTTAACGTTAATCTCAACATTTTCCAAGACATTTTAGGATCCAGTGTTGTATCTGTTAATTTAATGCACTGTGAACTAACATGAACTCACATATTTTATTAACTCACATTAACAAAAGTTTTTCTCTGTTAGTTCATGTTAGTTAATGCAATAACATATGTATTGTGAAGTTTTACCAAAACATCTATTGCCTTAATAATAATAATAATAATAATAAATCAAATGAAATTAAAATGTTATTAGACAACATTAAACTTAAAATGAAATGGCCTAAAGAGCTGAAGGAACACCCCTAAACCTGAGGCTTTGTTAGATGGTTTTAGCTCAACGGAACACAACCTATATATGATAAATTAGATATTTATACAAAATAAACACAATATTACAACTTATACTTGCACAAAATCATGCACAGATTAACTTGAGCTATTATTAATAGTAATCAACTATTACATAGTGAAACTCCTGTTGTGGATGCGCTCCTCCCAGGACAACACGCTGAAACACAGCAACTAAACCCAAAGAATTCACGACGTTTTTAATGCAATAGTTTGCTCATTATAGTGTTATGTATATATGACAGTCCCAATCATAATTAATGTTTTGCTGACCACCGGTGTGGCCTACAGTGAAGTGTTTACTGTAGCACTCATTAACTCAGCCAAATGCATCCTATATGAGATAAATCAGATATATAACAAAAATAAAAAATATTACAACTTACAATTCCACAAGCGAACTCTCCCTGTAACAATGCGCTGATTTCACAGATTTGTGATTCAAACATTTCAAAACCATCACGGTGAACAGCGCACATCTGAAGCTGAAGGAAGAAATCCATTATTTATTAGTGTTAATATAGCGGCCTAATTTTCTTATCGGATTGACAACGACAACATCAATGAGCATTTATTTTCATGCATCCCTGATTGGTTATGACCATATATTTATAGGGTTTTAACTTTATACTTGATTACAACTTATGTCACAGTGTTTTAAATCTTAAGTCACTATTCATCTCATTAATTTGATCAGTATTAATACTGAGTGGTTTGAAATGTCCCATCATACCTGAATTAGTTTGGCGTCATCAGCCTTCTTTTGCTCAAGTATATCATTGATAATGTAATGTTTTAATTTTATGTTTTATGACAGTGATCAGTCAGTGTTAATGGAGTCAAGTATCTGTGCTGCTTCATTTGGAGAATCTCTGAATCCTTTGTCTCTAATAGATGTTTATTTTTTCTTTCTTTGCCTTGCTTTCAGGTGAGCCCTGAGAAGGAACAATCATCATTGGAGGATCAAGACTGTGTTGAGATGGTAATAAAAAGAGCATTGCATCATTTTAGGAAATGCTAGTCTAGAAAGAACTTTTTCACATCATCTTTGGGGCTGTTTTACACCTGGTCATTTCATTGTCAAAACAATTCCATTTACACTTGGCCACATAAATGTGTCTTCACAAAACGGACATAAATCCGATCTTCAATTCCCGCGCTATATCAGATTTAACGGTGTTCACGTCATCGAAAGCTACCGCTATGAGCAGCATTTTTTGTATCATCAGCTAATTTTAAGATCAATAGGAGAGAGAGTAGCATCAGCACTGGTAAAATCATTTATTCTCACTACTTTTAATGAAGATGACTGTGTGTTGAGCATCTGCGACTTACTTTAATTTATTTTTAGTTTGTATTTTGTGCATCAGCATGCTGAAGAGATCCTCAGCTACTCATCTGCAGTGATGCGTGTTGCAGAAGCGCTGTCATATCTCACTATAACGTGTCATATAGCCTAAAATACGCTGTCACCTGTTTATTATTTGGCATTTTTGGGAGGAGTAAAATTCATAGTGTTACCATTAATTACCTTTACTCTAGTGACTGACCACAGTCTAATCTGTCCCTCCACAGTTTGAACCAAAAGAACCGAAAATATTTTTACGCCTCATAATAACATAAATTGTCTTTGTGTTTTGCGCAATTGCTTTGGTAAAGCATCTCTCAAACATACTAAAATCAAAAGCACAATATGGCTCAATGCCCTTATCAAATCGCAAAAGACGATAAGAAAGTAAGTCTGTAGTCTGTTGTGCTGCGTGTTTCAAACTGAAGAGCACACTTTGCTCGCTCGATCAGCTCATGATCTGGCTTTTTCCATGCCTCGTTTCACAGGGAATGAATGCAGTGAACTCCATCTCTGCATGTGCCATAAGTTTAACATGCATTTGGGAACGCAACCAGCACCAGTTACTCTCTATTTTCACATTCGCATTATATCCACATTTTTTGTAGTAATACAATTTTTCAATAAGATGCGTTTATAAACCTGTTTTCACTTAAACTGCAGGTTTCTGCCAGTATAACAGCTTAAGTGAAGAAATTAAGAAAGTATTATAACCTCTTATTGTAAAATAATATACTCATTATAAAATATTAATTTTTCATTGACAGTATTAGTATATCACTGTCTAGGCGATAATTCTAATAATAGTGATCTTAGTGAAGTATTATAGTTGTTATTAATATGATTATTATTATTAAACGGTGCCATTTGTCATGTTTCATAAATGACTTCTCAATACAGGTTAAACTGAAGATGTTCTTGTTTTAAATGTCTCTTTTTCTTTAAGATGAGATCAGTATGACGGACTCTGATGCCAGTGATCCTGATGAAAGCGGTTCTGAAGGTGATGTTCCTGCTGGAGCTGCAGGCGTCTCCAGTAATGTTGGTATGTGTCAACTAATGATGGGTACACACCAAAAGATTTTACATCTTATAAGATTTTCAAAATGTGATGGACCACAAACATGAGGACAAAAAATCCTAGATTTAACCGTTTTGCTCATATAGTGTGTGGTGTGCCATGATGTGAAAAGACCGTTAGGGTTGGGTATCGTTTAAATTTTAACGATTCCGATTCTGCTTATCGAATCCGGTTCTTAACGATTCTTGGTTTCGATTCCAATATTTATTGGAGAGAAAAAAGAGAGCAAATACTTTTTTCTACCTTTTATTCTTGTTACATTTAGGCTATTACCAGTAAAACTGTGACAATGCATCTTAATTTACAATATACTGTATATATATATATATATATATATATATATATATATATATATATATATATATATATATATATATATATATATATATATATATACACTTTAAGGAATTATAGACTCGACTCGTATTAATTGTCTGATGTATTTATTCATGATCTCTATTTTAAACAAAACTGGTTCTCATTTTATCCAGAATTATGCGGCTCTAGTTTGTCTTTCTTGCATGTGATACAATTCGCTGTATTTTCATCTTTTTTTGAAAAGCTTAACCAAACTTTCGAAAGTCTGCTGCGCTCCGCCATCGTAAATATAACGTACAGCGCATGTGCGGCAGGCAGGTCCTGGCAGATCAATACAACTGTAAACAAATGCTCACTGACATTCACCTCGCGCATGTGAGCATCACCAAAGTAAGGAATCGATAAGCGGAATCGAAGTGTGCGCGACTTATCGAATCCCCGGTTTTTGGCATTTTGGAACCGGTTCTAGATACCCAACCCTAAAGACCATGCAACCAGAGTCTCGACTGTTAACACTCTAGAGACCTCAGAATAAGCATGGCGGACGATATGCAGGAAGCAATTGCGATGATAGTGTTTGGAAATGTTTTACACAACACGTTGTGTAAACATTTGCGCCACAAATCAACAAGCTGATCCTCCATCTCTGCTGTCCACATCAATTTCAGTTTGTGCTGCGCCATGACTGCGTTTCTTATGCTTCCGTCTTCCTTCATCTCGCTTTTTGATTGGATATGGTTTCCTTTCACGTGATAATCTCCAGAGCATGCGCGTGTTTGTCCTCGGGCTTCCCCCCACATTTCAGGATTTCTGATCGTAAATATTCCACATGTTGAATATTTGCGATTCGCGATCAGGTCGGCTCTGACGTTCTTCCGATCAGGTTCGGACACTCTTAACACACCTCACACCAAGGGAAAATCTGATAAGATAATCTATAACCATCAAGATAATCGGGACACAGCTAGGATTTTCAGAAGGGGGAAATCAGCCCAAAATCAGCCTGATTATCTTTTGGTGTGTACCCAGCATAACAAGTTTGTGTTTATGAACATGTTTATTATTATTTTAAACCAATATATATTGTAGTGCAATTTTACGTTAGTATTTTCACCAAAGAAAAATGGTTTTAAGCCAGTTATATTCACTGAACAAAATTATAGATCTAAGTTCTAAGACTTTTTCTATGTACCCAAAAGGCCTGTTTCTCTCAAATATTGTTCACAAATCTGTCTAAATCTGTGTTAGTGAGCACTTCTCCTTTGCCGAGTTAATCCATCCATCTCACAGGTGTGGCATATCAAGATACTGATTAGACAGCATGATTATTGCACAGGTGTGCCTTAGGCTGTCCACAATAAAAGGCCACTCTAAAATGTGCAGTTTTATCACACAGCACAATGCCACAGATGTTGCAAGTTTTGAGGGAGCGTGCAATTGGCATGCTGACAGCAGGAATGTCCACCTGCTGTTGCCCGTGAATTGAATGTTCATTTCTCTACCATAGCCGTCTCCAAAGGCTTTTCAGAGAATTTGGCAGTACATCCAACCGGCCTCACAACCGCAGACCGTGTGTAACCACACCAGCCCAGGACTTCCATATCCAGCATCTTCACCTCCAACACCGTTGAGGCCAGCCACCCGGACAGCTGCTGCAACAATCGGTTTGCATAACCAAAGAATTTCTGCACAAACTGTCAAAAACCGTCTCAGGGAAGCTCATCTGCATGCTCATCGTCCTCATCGGGGTCTCGACCTGCAGTTGGTCGTTGTAAACGACCTGCGTGGGCAAATGCTCACATTCGATGGCGTCTGGCACTTTGGAGAGGTGTTCTCTTCACGGATGAATACCGGTTTTCACTGTACAGGGCAGATGGTAGACAGCGTGTATGGCGTCATGTGGGTGAGCGGTTTGCTGATGTCAACGTTGGGAATCGAGTGGCCCATGGTGGGGTTATGGTATGTGCAGGCGTATGTTATAGACAACCAACGCAGGTGCATTTTATTGATGGCACTTTGAATGCACAGAGATACCGTGATGAGATCCTAAGGCCCATTGTTGTGCCATTCATCCACAACCATCACCTCATGTTGCAGCATGATAATGCACGGCCCTATTCTGCAAAGATCTGTACACAATTCCTGGAAGCTGAAAACATCCCAGTTCTTGCAGGGCCAGCATACTAACGGACATGTCACCCATTGAGCATGTTTGGGATGCTCTGAATCGGCGTATACGACAGCGTGTTCCAGGTCCTGCCAATATCCAACACAGCCATTGAAGAGGAGTGGACCAACATTCCACAGGCCACAATCAACAACCTGATCAACTCTATGCGAAGGAGATGTGTTGCACTGCGTGAGGCAAATGATGGTCACACCAGATAATGACTTGTTTCCAGACCCCCTGAGACCACACAAAACTGCACATTTTAGAGTGGCCTTTTATTGTGGCCAGCCTAAGGCACACCTGTGCAATCATCATGCTGTCTAATCAGTATCTTGATATGCCACACCTGTGAGGTGGATGGATTATCTCGGCAAAGGAGAAGTGCTCACTAACACAGATTTAGACAGATTTGTGAACAATATTTGAGAGAAATAGGCCTTTTGTGTACATAGAAAAAGTCTTAGAACTTTTAGTTCAGCTCATGAAAAATGGGGGCAAAAACAAAAGCGTTTAGAATTGTTCATAGTGTATGTATATATATATCATACTATAGTGTGCCAGTAGATAATATCAAATTACATTTCTAAACATTCCTTTTGCCATTAATTGTAAAAATCAGTTATCAATAATCAGATATTATTATAAATAACAATTTTTCTAGAACAAAATGAATGGAATCAGTACCAAACCAATAAGTTTATCATGTTCATGTTGGTCAAAAACTTTGAAAAGGAGATGTTTAACACAACATTCCATCTCCAGAATAATGTTTTGAATGTCATTTGAAATGTAATTTTTAGAGATCAGATGTATAACCAGTTTTAAGTTCTAGATGCAGGTTTGAGTTACATCTGAGTTTCTGATCTGTCTATAACTGATTTCCTACAGGTGTTCAGAAGATGCCTATCGAGAAACCACTGAAGTTCCTCAAGGTACCTGAGGTTTAAATCTGAATATGACTACCATTGTAAGTACATGAGCTCTCATATAGTTAGAGTTTACTAAAGCATGTATTCTTCTGTACAGAGAATGAACATGAGGCAGGAATTGAAAACCTTGTGGAAAGGACAAAAAGTGTGCTGGTCAAATGCTGAAGTTACAACTGTAATTGAACATTTTAAGGCACATACACTCACCTAAAGGATTATTAGGAACACCATAGTAATACTGTGTTTGACCCCCTTTCGCCTTCAGAACTGCCTTAATTCTACGTGGCATTGATTCAACAAGGTGCTGAAAGCATTCTTTAGAAATGTTGGCCCATATTGATAGGATAGCATCTTGCAGTTGATGGAGATTTGTGGGATGCACATCCAGGGCACGAAGCTCCCGTTCCACCACATCCCAAAGATGCTCTATTGGGTTGAGATCTGGTGACTGTGGGGGCCATTTTAGTACAGTGAACTCATTGTCATGTTCAAGAAACCAATTTAAAATGATTCGAGCTTTGTGACATGGTGCATTATCCTGCTGGAAGTAGCCATCAGAGGATGGGTACATGGTGGTCATAAAGGGATGGACATGGTCAGAAACAATGCTCAGGTAGGCCGTGGCATTTAAACGATGCCCAATTGGCACTAAGGGGCCTAAAGTGTGCCAAGAAAACACCCCCCACACCATTACACCACCACCACCAGCCTGCACAGTGGTAACAAGGCATGATGGATCCATGTTCTCATTCTGTTTACGCCAAATTCTGACTCTACCATCTGAATGTCTCAACAGAAATCAAGACTCATCAGACCAGGCAACATTTTTCCAGTCTTCAACTGTCCAATTTTGGTGAGCTCGTGCAAATTGTAGCCTCTTTTTCCTATTTGTAGTGGAGATGAGTGGTACCCGGTGGGGTCTTCTGCTGTTGTAGCCCATCCGCCTCAAGGTTGTGCGTGTTCTG
>NC_138225.1:46479870-46587920 GCF_964197995.2 Scardinius erythrophthalmus | reverse complement strand
TTATACAACACATTATAAGGTGCATTACAAGCATATTTAATGCTTCATTATAAATGAAGACTTCAAGTAAAGTGTTACCAAATTATTTTATCGACACTCCAGTGAAGAAAAACATAGTTTTTCAAATGTCTAAGTCAAGTGTTGAACATCAGACCACATCAACCTCAAGCGTTTAACATCAACCATAAAGGATGCCAGAGCACTTCTGAAACATTACAAAGAGTGTTGTCAGAGCACAATCTGATAATCGTTCTCTGCTTGAGGTGTTTTAGGCATCACATGGTAATATATGCTGGATATTTCCATTCCTTCATTCGTTCACCTCTTCCCCATGATGAAGCTGGGCACTTCTGCATCATCATCTCGTTCCTCTGCCTCAGAAGCCGAGGAAGACGACGACTCCTCAGAGCCTGCTGACACAAACACCGCTTAGATGAAAGCTAAAATGACCTAAACTCATGATGATAACCTGTGCTGTCAATCAAAAACAGCATATATATTAAATATTCACATTTATGATGTTACAACACTGAGGCATTTATTTAGGATTTAGCCTTTTTGCCAAATCAATTAACTGTTAACTATTATTAATATAAGAATTATTTGCTTATTTAGTAGATACCTTCCTGTTTTTGCTAATAAAAAAAGGCCACTGTGATTAAATTCAGTAATACCACAGAAAATGAACAAGGGAATGAAAACTTTATTTTATTATCTCTAACCTTCTTTCTGGCTCTCCATCTTGGCTTTCTTGGCCATCAACTTCTTTTGCTTCAACTTTTCCCTAAATGACAAAAGAAAAATTGAGATTTAGAAACTTGGAGCTTTCTAGAGATTCTGAATCAAACACAAGATGGTATTTTGCAAACCTCTTCTTTCTGCGTTTGGCTGTTCTTTCCACAGCAGCCTCTTGGTTTTCTTTCACCTTCGCAATATAATCTTCATCCAGCTTTTGCTGCAAAAGTGAAACAAATTAAATGTGAACCAATATTTGGTAAACTCCATCTTGAAATATATATATTTTTTTACTCTTGAAAACAGACCCCATAAATATTTAACAACATTTGATTTTAATAGAGCGGTTTAAAGTCTTCTGAAGAGACACAATCTTTTATTCACACAAACATCTAAACATTACACTGGCAAACTCAACTCAATATTGATCGTCACAGCAACAGCAAAATATACATCTGAACCCGTGAGCTTGAGAGAAGAGCACATCCACCGCTACTCTGACGCCACACCCAAATTCAGTTATTTAAGCCTCTACAAATAACAGGTAGAACTGCATTCCATCTCTGCATACGTCTGGGTTGCTTATAATGTTCATCTAGGTACGCAGTGTGTGCCATTTCACCAGATTCGTAACTTAATTTATAAATCTAAGCCAACTAGGGCTGTGTGATATTGAAAAAAAATGGATATCTTGATATTTTCTGGGATTTTCTCGATAACGATTATTAGACGATATTTTGCTGAGTGTGTTTATTGTGTTGGCACTTTGGCAGGTTTAGGACTGTCGTGGACGGCCAACTCCTAAAGTTTTTGTCAGTTCACTCACAGCAGTGACAGAAATTATTTTTTCCAATAAGTTTCAATTGATTTTTACCTAATATTGGCATTTTTACCTTTATAAAGCCATTTTTTAAACCTAATTATATGCACGCATCATCTTTTGTGTCAATTTCATAAATGTAATCAAATTCAATTATAAAAATAAGACACAACAGGGCTGTTGCCAAACAAATGAAATCAGTATCAACAAAATTCATCTTTGCAATATTGAATATTGAAATTATTTAAAACAAGAAAAGATACTTTAAATGTGAAACTGAAACCGCCAGTAGGTGGCAGCAAGTCACTAGTAATAAGCGAATCATTGAGATTCAACCGATTCATTCAAACGGCTGATTCATTCAAGGAAAGAAGCATTTGACTATCTTAATCTATCCTAGTCAACTGATTCATTCATAAAGCTGTAAGAAAAGATTCATTCATAAAGCTGTGCTAAAGAAACACCGCCGTGTGTGGCTGTTTTAAACTATTTTCTTTGGCATAATAGAGCAAAAGCAGGCAATATGGTGTCTAAAATGTAAGTCACTTAATATTAACTTCTTGTTTAATAAACTAATAAAAATCAATATCACATTTGTCATGCTGATATTTGGAGAAAAACTGTACTCTTGTGATATTTATTACTAAATGATATAAATAAAGACTAAATCGCGCAGTGAAAGCGTGCACTCTAAATGCGTACCTGCAATAGTCTAATCTACATCACGTATGTATGCATGCACTCTCTGGGTGTGTGTGAGGGATAGGCTATACTCGATAATGTCAAATCGCACATCGTTAAAACAACAATTATGATATTTTCGCAGACGATATATATATCGCACACCCCTAAAGCCAACACAGGAGAATACATCAGTTTGTAAACGGTTGTTCATTTGATTACTCGATTAATCGTCAAAATAATCGACCAATTACTCGATTGCCAAAATAATTGTTAGTGACAGCCCTAGTGTAAACTGAACTAGTGACATGCATACACACTAAAGCAGCTTCTAGTTAATAATCATATGCTGTAGTGGCTTTCCAATAAGCCAGGGCAAGGTAGTAAGATGTTCTTCACTCTTACTTTGGAATAAACACTGTCCACACAAAAACACAATTGTTTTTGTTTTCCCATGCATCTATGATAAGAACCATTCGTTCCCCCCCGATACAACCTTGTAAGTTAAACATGTGAAATTGAACAGGTGACCTACACCTACACCACTAGTCCACACCGCCATCTAGTGGTTGAACAATCATTTATTTTGGCTCCTACAAGTGCTTTAAGGCCTCATTATACTTCTGCGTCGGACCTACGCCGGAGCCTATACGCCGTAGGCAACGTGTTGGTTTTAATTTATACTTCTGTGTCGTTGTCCGCGTTGACGCGCACCTAGGGAGCATGTGAAACCCCGAGGGAGGGGTTCTGGCAGACCAATCACCGCGCTTGTGTCCGCGTAGAATTGACGCGTTGTTACATTTTTGGAGAGGTGCACGTCAGGGTACGCCGTAGGGTACGCGCGCTACACACAGCCTACGACGTAGCTACGGCGGCAGTTCGGCGCAGAAGTATAAAACAGGCTTTAGGCAGAAATAACCCTACCTTCTCAGATATTCGTTCCAGGAAGTCTTGTCTCTGATACTCTCGACGGCGCAGATGTCTATACACATGGAATTCACCACTGCCAGCGCCAGCACTGGAACCTGAGAAAATCAAACATTAGAGCACTCGCTAAAGACACACGCACATCTCCATAGCCCTGAAGAGTGGTGGGGTGGAGTTAAATACAATTAAATTACTAATAAATAAATTCTGGTATCCTGACATTATTTTGTGGGCAGAAATTCTGGGAATGTTGGAATCAATGGACAGGCATTGGACATTAAAGAGTATGTACTAGACAAAATATGAACCCATATGAAAACTTGATATTACAACATAAATCAACAAACATATTGGGTCATTCACTGTTAGAGGGTTAGTTTAACCAAAAATGAAAGTTCTGTCATCATTTACTCACCATCATGTCTGTTCCAAACCCGTAAGACTTTCATTCATCTTCGAAACACACGTGAAGATATTTAAAAAAATATCTGAGATTTCTGTCCCTCCATTGACAGCTATGCAACTACCACTTTGAAACTTCAAAAAGGTCATAAAGAGACTGTAAAACTAATCCATATGAATTGAGCGGTTTAGAGCAAATTTAAAGAGACACGACCGCTTTATATGATGAACAGATTTAATTTAGGCTTTTTTTCACATTTAAACATTCATCAACGCACACATCAGTTGTGGTAAATGAAGCTCAAGCATGTTCGCTTGACTTGCGAGAACCAATGAGGTTCATTCTCGTGTTAAGCATCACGTTTGAGCTTCCGCAAGAACCAATGAGGTTCATTCTCGTGTTACGCATCACGTTTGAGCTTCCGCAAGAACCAATGAGGTTCATTCTCGTGTTACGCATCACGTTTGAGCTTCCGCAAGAACCAATGAGGTTCATTCTCGTGTTACGCATCACGTTTGAGCTTCCGCAAGAACCAATGAGGTTCATTCTCGTGTTACGCATCACGTTTGAGCTTCCGCAAGAACCAATGAGGTTCATTCTCGTGTTACGCATCACGTTTGAGCTTCCGCAAGAACCAATGAGGTTCATTCTCGTGTTACGCATCACGTTTGAGCTTCCGCAAGAACCAATGAGGTTCATTCTCGTGTTACGCATCACGTTTGAGCTTCCGCAAGAACCAATGAGGTTCATTCTCGTGTTACGCATCACGTTTGAGCTTCCGCAAGAACCAATGAGGTTCATTCTCGTGTTACGCATCACGTTTGAGCTTCCGCAAGAACCAATGAGGTTCATTCTCGTGTTACGCATCACGTTTGAGCTTCCGCAAGAACCAATGAGGTTCATTCTCGTGTTACGCATCACGTTTGAGCTTCCGTAAGAACCAATGAGGTTCATTCTCGTGTTACGCATCACGTTTGAGCTTCCGCAAGAACCAATGAGGTTCATTCTAGTGTTACGCATCACGTTTGAGCTTCCGCAAGAACCAATGAGGTTCATTCTAGTGTTACGCAGCACGTTTGAGCTTCCGCAAGAACCAATGAGGTTCATTCTTGTGTTACGCATCACGTTTGAGTTTCCGCAAGAACCAATGAGGTTCATTCTCGTGTTACGCATCACGTTTGAGCTTCCGCAAGAACCACAAGTTTTTTTTTTATTTCTTTATGAAGCGACAAAGTGGTAGTTGCAATGGAGGGACAGAAATCTCAACAGATTACATTTAAAAGATCTAAAATTTGTGTTTCGGAGATGAACGAAAGTCTTATGGGTTTGGAACAACATAAGGACGAGTAACACATTTTTGGGTGAACTAACCCATACATTTACATATAATCATATAGCAGACGCTTTAGCAACTTACAAATGAGGAGAGCAATCGAAGCAGTTAAACTAACAAATTATCCCATAAGTTGAGTTGCAATTGCAATTTTTTTTTTTAAACCGAGGGTGTTAGCCAGTCTCAAATCGTGGAGACAGCTCAGTGCCAAAGGCATGAGTTTGGGGATGGACTACCTGTTGGTGCAGCCAGTGACAATATGGGGAAGTTACTATTTGATGCACGTCAAACAAACAAAACTAGTGGTTTAAAAACAATTCTTTGAAATGCACAATCCAAATACTCTGAAAGCTTTTCTTGAAGCTTACTTATTCAGCGGCGCCACAACATCACTCAGCCGAACATACAGCCACCTGTAGTTTCTGATTCCCGATTCTTTATGAGCAGTTCTTCTTTAGTGAATCAAAAACGTTTGTGAAACATTTGAATCGTTCCTGAATTCATTTCATTCACTAAACTGCAATTGCAAATTCACATATGATTGAACCAAGAAGTGGTACTAATATGTTAAACGGACCTGACTTGTGACATGTATGTTTGTCATGAATTTATGAAAGTTAATCAGTTGAAAATGAATGAGGTTACCACAACCACACGTTTAATTACATGAGATTTTACTTAATATATTTATGACCAATTATTGGTTATTATTATTCTCTTTGCAAGAATTGTATTAAGTTTAAACGTTTCTTTTGCGCTATACCGGCCCTGCTAAAATCTGCAGTTATCTCAATTGGAAACTCAAACAAAAAGATCACTCAACTCAAAAATCATATTTTTTTCTATAACGTTACATATTTCTAACTCAAAAGTACTAAAAGAATCGTTAATGGTGCTTTTAATAAGGCACCTGGGTCGTTCTGAGAGCGAATCTTTACATTTCTTTCGATTCCCATGCCTAGATCTGAGAGAGTAAACAAACGACACAAACCCATCACATCCCGCACAAACTCTGGTGGAGCGCGTGGGTTCCAATCCTTGGGTCTCTCTGGTATGGGTGCAGGTTTATCCTTAAAAACACAATATAAAACATAGCACTGTTTGGTGTGCAATGCAAACAGTTCGGTAGCACCATTACTACTCCAACGAAACCCGCTAGTTTGATGTAAAGCTTTAACTCACGGGATTTCGCATCAATCTCTCCAACTTCAAGCGCTGCTCCTCTGCTGGAGTTTTGGCGATAATGAGAGGCTGAGACTCTTTTCTAGGAGCTTTCCCTGATCGGGCATCTTTCTTCTCCTCCGCCATGATCCTTCCAGCGTCTTCTTCTTCTTCGAGAAGATCTTCGGGTCTTTTTTGTGGTAGATCACATATCTGAGCCCACATAGTGCCACCTATTGGACTGATGTGGATCTACATCGATTTTGGGTATAAAATAAATAGCACATGCAAACGACTGGATGTAGTTTTGCATTGATTGTTAATAGTATAAGTCTCCGTCTGAGTTATTATATCAAATAAATATATAGTAGGCATATACAAGACATTAAATAGAAAATAAACCATGCATCCTCCAGATGTCATCCCCATAATCCCCACTAAAATTAACATGGTTTTTTTTGGACATGTAACAATGTAATTAGGTAATAGTAGGCCTACCAAATTGTCGGTAAATCTGTTTCGAGTGAATCGGTTTGTTCTTGCGTCTCGTCTATGCAACGTTGGAAAATCCGATTCATCATTTCTGGTGAATCGGTTCGTCTCAAACTTTCCGCTTTAGTGAAGATGTGACAATCCACTTTGCTTTCCATATTTACTTACGTTAAGTGCCTCTATTAGGTTTTTATTTAATTTATAGTAATCATGTTATTCCTTTTCACTGGATTATGTTTGGATGTTTATGTTTTTGCAAATGTCACAAACAAATTCAAAGTTCATACGACTACCAGTAGGGGGCGCATTGCGGCAGTCGTAAGCGCTACGTGGAGGTCGCAGGTGCTAACAATTACTTAAAAGAATAGTGAAAAACAAAATAAAAACGTTGTCATCATTTACTCACCCTCAAGTTGTCACAAACCTGTATGTATTTCTTTCTTCTGCTGAACACAAAAGAAGATATTTGGAAGAATGTCAGTAACCAAACCGTTGATGGACCCCATTGACTTCCATAGTATTTTTTCCCCCTATGGAAGTCAGTGGTCCATCAACTGTCTGGTTACTGACATTCTTCCAAATATCTTCTTTTGTGTTCAAGCAGAAGAAAGAAATTAATTCACCCTCAACTTGAAGGTGAGTAAATAATGACAGAATTTAATTTTTAAGTGAACTATTCTTTTAATTTTCCTCTTTTATGAAGAAATGGGAAATTCTTTAACATGTACAAAATATTCTTTGATATAGCCTACCTTTTCAAATGGAGGATAAAGTATCCTGTGTCTTTGTAACTGGGCTTTTCTTCTCTTGAGTTGCTTTGACTTTGCCTTTTGTTTAGTTTTTTGTAATAAAAATATTTCAAATACATTTTGATAGATTACGTGATTCGATTCATTCTGAAATGATTCGTTCAGTCGGTTCATGCAAATAAACAGATTAATCCTAATAAAGATCTTTCTTTTCGAAAAGGTTTTTGTCCCAGAACAAGATTATAGGTACATTATAGTTTGATGTTGTCTTTGTAATCGAATTGATTGATTGATTTGGTGATTGATTGATTGATTGATTGATTGATTGATTGATTGATTGATTGATTGATTGATTGATTGATTGACTTCAGCTTCCACAACACTGCAAAGTCTTGGAGAAAGTTACTAAATCTTGTTCCTTTAAAAGTATGTTGATTATTGTGTTTAGTGTTCAAAAACGTTCACAACTTATTTTCTGAAATCCTTCAAACATCATTCACATCGTTCATGTGATACACCTTGTTTTCCACTGTCTTAATCTTGCTAACATAATTTCCTCTTTGTTTCATCATAACATATCATATCATATCATATCATATCATATCATATCATATCATATCATATCATATCATATCATATCATATCATATCATATCATATCATATCATATCATATATCATATCATATCATATCTCATGCTATATGCCCAAAAACATGCTATTGAAAAACATGATTTTATTTACTCATTTTTTTATTAGTGCTAGTCATTCCAGAAAAGCTGCAGTTCATCCAGGAATATCATCCTTATTATAGATATCGCCTCACCCTTCCTCAACAGGACGCATACAGGCAGGGCAAGGTCATCATTTCCATTGCTTGCCAGCTGCCACCCCTATTTGTTCAGAGTTGTATTTAGATGCACATATAAATTAGGATGCATATCTGCCACATCTGTTTTTAGATCCTAAAACCACCTGTAGTATTTCAAACTGGAACATAATTTTATGTTTATTTCATGCAATACAATATTCACTTGCAAATCCTTTCATTCAAAATACTCTCAGCATCATTCAGAACTGGTTTGGAAAATATTTTTTCTCCCAACATGTCGCGTGACCCAACAGGCCTATTAAAGACAATCCACATTGGCCAACATAGTCACCATGTGATTCACCACCGTCAACTCGTAAAGCACTAACATGTTTTGACAATGACATAACTGTCGCCGTATACCGTCTTTCCCTCTTTTGTGGCAGGAAGTGAAGACAGACATTAGTGAGTGGTGAGGCAACAGAGAATGTTTTATTTGAAATAAAATGAAATAAAATAAATTAAGTGTGAAACAGAAAGGTGTTTTGTGTCCTTGTTATGCTAGGGGGACCTAATTTGCACATTATGTCAATGCCAGCGGTATGTGATGTTAAATGCATTAGTTCCCAGGCTGCAACATTATAATCATCGCGTATAGAGTTTTTTGAACATGATATCTCAGCAGAGAGGGGCTGTTTTGATTTTATAGTTATCATTGCAGTGAAATATTCAGCAGAATTCAACCATAGCAGTATCTCACATCACCACTCGGCCGTGTTTGCCAGATCTGGCCCAGCCTAACAGATCCACACAATGCCGCTGTTGATTTTCCGATTACAATCACAAACGGTTTGTGTAGGGTAATTCCTCAAACATGCTGGAGCGAGCTAGCATCATGATATTGCCCCCATACAGCATTTGTCTCTTCTTTTTTTTTCTTGTTTTACAGTAAAATACCAGGTTAAATTTTATTTAGATGGTCCACTTTGGACATTCTTCTAACTATAAGTAGCTTTGCAACTCAACTAACTCTCATTAGAATATTAGTAGGCTGTTAGGTTAGGGATAGGGTTCAGGTTGGGAGAATAAGTTGACATGTTGCTAAGTTACTTGTAGTCAGTGAATGTCTGTTGGTGGATCATCAAAATAAACTGTTAGCAGATATTAAGCAGACAGTCTACTAATGAGAGTTAGGTGACGTAGGTGCAAAGTAACTTAGTAGGCCTAGAATGTCTAAAGTGGACTTTTGAAATAAAGTGTTACGTATATCTAAAATTGCGTATGAATAGTGTAAAAAGTTTCACCATACTTCCCAGTTGAGTATGACAAGTTCCTTAAGTGTTTAAATAGACAATTGAGGCATTATCTAATTAAATATGCACTCATTTGCATACATTTCCATAACAGATATCTGAACACTGGAAAAAGCAAGGTTCAAAATTCTTGTTTCATTTTGTTGACATTTAGATTAAAAGGTTTTTAAAAAGGGATTTAAGACTAAAACATTAATTAAATCAGGAAAATGATAAATGACATATAACCTCCAGAACAGTAAATTTAAATACAACTGTAAAGTTTGACATATAAGTGAAGTTTCTGACCATTAAAAAAAATTGCCACATAGACAAAGTGCGAAAAAGGTTTTCTTTCTATTTATATAGAATTGATTTTCAATTGAAAGTCAGTATGCATTTGTTTTCTGTGTTTGTTAGCATTCAGTGAGATGTTGAATCCTGCCTGAGCCGGTTGAGTGCACTTGCAGTCTTGATTCATTAATGCCCTTGAACGTCAACTTGTAAAGCACATTCTTTACACACTATGTGTGTGACACAAACCAATCCTGCTCTCATAAAAGCTCATAGTGTCACTTCTTAGGACTAGCATGTCACTGCCTGTGCGTTGACTATATGCCTCCAGGGCAAGTGCGTCCGCTCTATAGAATGATGTGCCCTAGAAGCATCAAGCATGCTAACACAATTAGACACTAATCATGTAACACTATGCATATTAACATGTGCAAGTTGATGCGGATATCAAAATAGTAAAAGTGGAAGGAGAAAGATGGCACAAGATTGGCACAAATATGACAACAGAAGCAATGGAAGTCTTGCCTTTCAGGTGAAATAGCCTTTGTTATTTGCTCTTTATTGTATAGCATTAGCTAGACCAGCCTTAAAAATAGAAAATAGTAAAGAAAGTAGCAATATTTATGCAAGGCCATAACAACCACATTGACAGGTCCCCTATAGGTTCATATAATCAGATATGGCAATTTTTTTTTTTTTTTTTTTTTGGCAAGTCTTGATTTTTCAGGTTCTACTAGAATAGGTTTTCCTGCTTTAATGTTCAAAAACACAATATGTTCACACATATTTTACATTGTTTCTTTCCCAGTCTGTCAGTTAAGCTCTGTTTAGTTCCTGTCTCTATGAAGTCCCTCCTTCCAGTAGTGCAATGTGCTCTGATTGGTCGACTGGACCAGTGTTTTGTGATTGGTCAACCGCTTCCAGCGTGTTTTGTCACACATACCATAACCGTGAGTTTCAGCTTCGCAGGGCTACATTTAAGTCCACTTTTTTATGCCCTTCCCTTGCTAACTTCCATCCGCCTCATTTACTCGGATGTACGGTACATCATTGCTTGCATTCCACTACAGACGGAACCCTTGCAGGGTTGTAAATGGAACGACTGAATCGCTTGATCACTTGTGGGTAAATTAAGTGCGAGCACTGCGAGTTGTCACAATCGTGTTGCACTATGGTCTCGTTTCTTCTGTCAAAATCGAGAGGTCAATGGTATAAAATGGTACAATCAAATAAAAAGGCGGGCTTTGTTGTTCCAGCATTGGTGAAAGAGTGCAAGGTAAGAGCTAAACATATTTGAAAACTGTTTCATGACAGAAATGTTAAAAGACAGAAAGTAATAAGGTGATGCAAGCTACTCAACTTTTTTAAATTTGGCCTTTTTAAATGAAATAGAGCAGGGGTGGGCAATCTCAAGATCTACTTTCTTTTAGAAATATAAGCTCCAACTCTAATCAAACACAGGCGCTGCGTCCGAAATCGCATGCTGTATAGTTGGTACCAGAGCCATAGAGAGAAAGAGTTGCGACACTCCCATAGACCTCCGTTGTAAAAAATGGCGGTGCTTTTAACCGCCTACTTCCGGGATTTGAAGATCGGATTAGTTCCAAACACTGTCATTTGGGCGTTGGACCCCATTCATTTACATTGCTGCGCGTCGAGTTGTTCCAGAGGTAAGTTTCTGAAATATCGACCTCTTTTGAATTGTCAACTGTCTATATTGTATCAGAGGCCCTTTGCGATGCTTATACTGGTCTTCATTTGTATATGCACAGCGTAATTATTTATATTTTATCTTGGTTGTTTCAACCAATTTTCTAGCATTGCCTGCTTGCTAGTTAGCTAGCGCGACTTCGCCAGCTGTGAATGTAGCATCTAATTAGTTCGGTAATGAATCGCTACCACCTTTATAGCAACTATTTTACAATATAGACAGTTGACAATTCAAAAGAGGTCGATATTTCAGAAACTTACGTTACCTCTGGAACAACTCGACGCGCAGCATTCACCACTCAAACTCAGCCAACAGGTCACATAATGAGAAGTTAGTATATCCCAAAAATTAAATTAAATAAAAGTTGCTACCCATGCGAACATGGACACTAAGCTTTTCCCTCCAAAAATATAGCCTAAACTTATCTAAGTAATTAGTAATATACAGTATTTCGTTGTCACCCTGCCTCTCCAAATGCAAAACTGACATTAACAAAATGCAATAATGCAATAACAGCTGAAAAAGTACTTGGGTGTGTGTTTTATTTTATATTTACCGTTCAATAATGCAATCGCTGCTGTCTGTCCCATAGAAGAACATGACAGCCAGCATATGTTTTGGAACTATTGGGGCTTACATGAACCATGTGACAGCCATAGAGGCGACATCAAAGAGTGTCGCAACTCTTTCTCTCTATGGCTCTGGTTGGTACTACATTTGGTTTGAAACTTACTTTGAGACCGTTAAAAAAGAATGTTCTTTATAGAATGAATGTGTGTAGTATGACTGAAATTCGGACACATGACAGCTTGAGCTCCTGCCCCTTTAATCGTGAAATCGGAAGTGCCCTTTTCGGTCGTATCATGGTGGCCTGTGGAGCATGATTTCACCTCTGCTCCCACAGAGGTCTGTGACCGCCACTGCTCAGGGACACCAAATAGACACCCCACAATGGGCTGTTCTATGGCAGCTATGGAGGGGCATCTCTGGTTAAACCTCTCAGGAATAAGAGAGAGGGACAGGTCATTCTTGCTGGAGACTTTACTTTCTCCTCCTTGCCTCTTTGGCGACACAGTCAATGCTGTCGTCGAGAGTTTTCAGGATTCCAAGAAAGAAATTGGGGATTGAGGTGGCAATAACAGTGAAGCCTTGCCAAGGGCGGACAGATCTGAGTACCGTCATCCGGTCGGGGTTCAGGTAAGCAGTCCTGATGCCAGAGGGCATATTACTTAACCTACACCAGAGGTCAGTCTGATATGAGTAGCTGGTAGTTTGGAGAGCTACAAAGTAGCTTTCCTAAAACGGCTGTATTGTTTGTATTACCAAGATGGCCGCCGTGTGAATCTGCCTACTCTTAATCAAACATAGTTCAAAAACTGCAGCATCTCATCTAAACAGAGGCATTAGTATGGATGGATCTGACTTATCGCATCTAATATGCCTCAGTGGTTTGTGATAAATGGCTTTGTCATTCTTCCTTCTCTCTATATTTCTTTCTCTCTAACACACTCATATATACAGCTTGTCAAATTTACAACCTGGTCCACTGCGGCTAGTCGATTCAGTTGATAAAAGCAGTGTGGGATCAAAGGTGGCTATATATCATCCCCCTTCTCATTTTCTCATTACCTTCCAGCTGATACTGCATTCAGCACTCTGCCTACCCAATATCCATCAAAACAAGGAACCATTTTTACTGTTTGTATCTGAGGCTTTTCACATAGCCCATCCTGAGGATAGTGAGAAATGATGAGCTCTCATTTTAATATTTCATCTACCCTTAAACATCAAGCCTGTCTGTCTGTGTGTATTACTATAAGACATTTTCAAAAGGATAGAGAATGACTTAGGATAGAGAATGAAACAGAATCCCTTGATTTTAAAGGCTTGTAGCTTTTAGGACACAGGACACGATAAGGATAATCTGAGGTTTCAAAGTAGCAGAGGCCAATCTGTAGATTCAAAGATACTCAACCTCTTTGTTGTGATGCAACCCCCTTAGCCACGTTAAAATCACTGCAACACACTTGAGGGGCTTATTGCTTTTATAAAATGGAGGCAACAGCAATATGAGAAGATACAAATGCTAAATAAATAAATAATGCATTAATGTTCACTTGTACGTATACTGACATTTACGGTTACGGATGTTAGTTTAACATCAATGTATTATAAATGAACATAAATTGACAAAGAGCAATAGTATAGTTTTAGTATAATAGCATGTGCACTATTTTTTTTGTTTAAAGTTTAGAGTCAGTGAAATTAAAATTACTTTTATTTTGCAAGGATGCATTAAATTGATCAAAGTTGCTGAAAAGACATTTATTAAAACAGTTATATTTTGAAACTTCTATTAATCAAAGAATCCTGAAAAAAAAATGTATCACAGTTTCCACCAAAATATTAAGCAGCACAACCGTTTTCAACATTGATAATATTAAGAAATGGTTCTTGAGCAGCAAATCAGCGTATTAAAATGATTTCTAAAGGATCATAAAGACTGGAGTAATGATGCTGAAAATTTCAGTTCTGCATCACAATAAATTCCATTTTTTAAATATATTAAAATAGAAAGTTATTTTGCATTGTAATAATATTTCTGTATTTTTACTGTGAATTTGGTGCAAAATAGAGCAGAAAGTGTGAGAAAATATACGATGCCATCAGTGCAATACGTTCTTAATGAATTCTTAATGATTCAGTTTTTTTATTTAGGTAAAATTCACCCGATAGAACACTTATACTTTTGTAGTGCATTGTGAATTGCTGTCCAAATGAGTCTCTCAAAACATAATTGCCATGAGATGACATGACATGAATTCCATAGTCCTTCGTTTCATCCTCAGCATTAAATGAGGGGATCAGCCCATCCAGAAACAAGCTGAGCCCTGATTTGAACCATTTGACCAAAACAAACAGCCTGAAGGGACACAGTCTGAGAGCAAAAGAAGGTCAGAGCCCTTCTTCTTTACTCCAGGGGGCACTACATCAGTCACCATCCAGAATACAATGAGAAACACCAACTAAAAGCCTTCGATATTTAGGAGAAGATTACAGAACGATTAGGTAAAACATTACGCTTCCCCCAAAACAGCAGTTTGAATGCACACCAGATGGTCTGGGCGTCATTTGGTCTTGACGTCCACTTTCCAACGGCCCTGTATACGCAATAATGTGTGTGTTTGTCTGCAAGAGCAGTAAGCGGTCATTTCATGGCGAGTTCAGCATTCATAAAGCAGCAACACAATACGCTGGCTTCACACTGATCAAATAATGCTGTGTTGAAATTTATAATAATGCTGCTGTGACTGAAATTTACCACAGGACGTCAAAGGCCGAGAGCACATCATTTGATGTTTCTCAGAGCTGTCATCTGGCTGAACAAAGCAGTTCTGTTCGTGAGAAAGCATCCATCTTCCTTTTTTATGCAAAGCGCACTGTGAAATCTGTCTGTGCCTTGGCATACAGCGTGATTGAATCACATCAATGCCAAGCTGCATTTATGGTTATGGACTTATGGAATTAAGCGAACTCAGTCATTTACAAAATGAAAACAGTAGTCCTTTACAATAAGGTTTATTAGTTTACATTAGTTAGTGCATTAATGAACTAACAATGAGCAATACATTTGCTACAGTATTTATTCATCTTTGTTAATGTTGATACATATCCAGCTGTTCATTGTTTATTCATGTTAGTTCACAGTGCATTAACTTATTTTAACAAATACAACCTTTAATTTCAGTAAATTTTAACTAAGATTAATAAATGCTTTAGTATTGTTCATTCTTAGTTCATGTTAACTAATGTTAACTAATGAACCTTATTGTAAAGTGTTACCATGAAAACAAAACACTATACTGTATATTCCAAATAAACAGTAGTTCTGAGGCACTCAAAAGGAATATAAGTTTAAAAAGCCTTTATTTAAACTTGGCTATCCATTAAAAAATATGCCAATATGTTGAATTTGCCCTGAAGAAGGCCACAGAGGCCGAAACGTGTTGGCATGTTTTTTAATGGATAGCCAAGTTTAAATAAAGGCTTTTTAAACTTATATCCCTTTTGAGTGCCTCAGAACTACTGTTTATTTGGGAAACATTTTGGATCTCCAAGCTGAAGAGCACTAGAGGAACACACCTCTCAACACCCAAGTATAGCACTCCTAGTAACTCGTTTGTGGCACCTTCATTAACCATTTAAATTAGATCTCTTGGTGATTTTATAGATCTATAGAAATATAGATTTTATATTTTACACATGCATTTAGTATTAAAACTCTCCAGTCGTCTCCTACGAACATACCTGACTCCAATGTTAGGGTTTTGCACTGTACAAAACATGGCTCCATCTTCCACATTCCAATCCTTATATTCTTTGGCAAACGTATAAGGTGATTTTTTTTTTTTTTTTTTTTTTGCGCTAGAAAAAACTAATTAATGTTTTCTTAACTGGTACACAACCTCTCAATCCAGCCTCTTATAGCCGTTGGCTTACAGTTTAAGATGAAATTGGAGGCTGCGGCTCATCCAGATCTTTGAGGTCCCACATTCAGGGCATTTTCATCCTCCTGTCAAAATGTTTTCTATCTTCCTCGACCAGTCACAGCACTTTACATTCTGCATGGTAGTGGCGTTGCGTCACTGTGCTTTAAAATAATTCTGTGGACATTGTGACATTTACATCCAGCACATGAGCAATATCCCAATTGACCAGATTTAGCCATTTCAATAATATCTTGGTTGCAGAGGACCACACCTTTCAAAACCCAGAAAATAACATCTAATAATACATTTTCAGATGATTTTGGAGAAACCATTTGAAACATTTGTTGTGCTGAGCTATTTCAGTGACTTTTGTTTGATTTGTTCATTGCAAACAGCTGAAAGTCTGCAAGATTTGCAATAGGGGTTCAATAATTTGGATTACAACTTTATATATATATATACATATCAAAGCTGAATTTTCAGCATCATTACTCTTAATGATTACATCATTAGTCTTCAGTGTCATGATCCTTCAGAAATCATTCTAATATGATGATTTGATGCTCAAGAAACATTTATGATTATTATCAATGTTGAAAACAGTTATTTACATTTTTATTTCATGGTGCTATGATGAATAGAAAGTTCAAAAGAACAGCATTTTAAACACTACCCTTCAAAAGTTTGGGGTCAGTAAGAATTTTAATTGTATTTTTGGGGGAAAGAAATAAAACAAATCAATACTTAGAGTTAAACTGATCAAAAGTTACAGTAAAGACATTTATAATGTTAGAAAACATTCTATTTTAAATAAATGCTGTTTTTTACTTTATATTCATCAAAGAATTTTGAAAAAAAATTGTTTTCAACATTGATAATAATAATGAATGTTTCTTGAGCATCAAATCATCATATTAGAATGATTTCTGAAGGATCATCATGTGACACTGAAGACTGGAGTAATGATGCTGAAAATTCAGCTTTGACATCACAGGAATAAATTACATTTTAAATTATATTAAATTAGAAAACAGTTATTTAATGCTCATCATATTTTTTTGTATAACATTAAAATGTTTACTGACCCGAAAGTTTTGAACCATAGTTTGTGATGATGAAATGAATGTGATATACATTTACAAAAGGTAATTTCTTAAATATAACAAAAATATGAAAATATGGTAAAACGATGCATTATAGATGTTGCCCTTGTGCATTTCCTTGATTGACATTTGTTGTGTTTACACCCGGTTGAAATCTGCAGCATGAAATCGACCAAATGAAATCATTAAAGAACAGAGACACCTTCCTGTTTATGTGTCGACAACGTTCCTCCTGCCTCCATAATGGAAAACACTGATCGGCTCCACGATAAGCACACGCTAGAACAAGCTAATCCACAGCGCCAATAAAACCCTGCACACTTATAAACGAACTCTGGCTTTTAAGAGTCAATCACCCCTCTGCATGTCCAGTGAAGTGGAATGAAAACGAAGACATGTTGGAGTTTCAGGATTTGAGGGTCTCTGAGGAGGGGGAATAGGATCAGGGATATCATGTTCAAGGTCACCTTGTGCTAGATGTGCCGATGATGAGTTGACAGATGTGGACTCTGTCTGACCTCGCGAACCGACGCCGCTAGCTACATGACGGGATGTCTGAAGGGTCGTGGACTCAGAGAAGAGACTTTGAGTTCTTAGAAACCACTCTAGGCTTCTTCATGCTAATTCTTGAACAGTGATGTCATGCTTCTTTAGTAGATGATCTAAGTGAGTTTCATGTCATACTGAGGCTGCATTCATCACAGCATCAGGAAAACAGGGCTCTGATTAATTCCATTTCTTTAGCTATTTCTGACCCCACAATTGACACAACATTTCTCAAGGTAATCTGTTGAATATCTGGATCATTTTTGATATATTTTCATAAAGAAAAGGAAAGACATTTTCATAATTTGGTTCAAAACCAACTCGATCTGATGAGAACCACGAAATCAAAATTGACAATTCCTTTTTTTACGGAACATTGCAGTAGCTATATTTTTATAAATGATTTACCCATGCACATCATTACTGTTTTTTTAATTAATCTGCCCTCGTAATCTTAACTCAAAATAGCTTCCCCTCCCTCTTGCAGCGACATCTCTTTTCTTCTCTGATGACATGTTTACTGGCACAAGGGCGGGGCAACCTGTCACTCACATGACATCATCAACCAAATCAAATCAACCCAATCAATTCAATGGACAAAATGTCCAGCACTACGTTTTTGTTGTTGTTGATTAAGCCATTTCGGATTCCAGAATTTATTTATGTATTTATTGCACAAGTCATAAATAAATATTTATTCATTCATTCATTCATAACGTGCATGAACGAATATTTTTTTTTTAAAGGGACAGGAAGAAGAAAATCTTATGGTACCTGTCGCTTATTTGTGCACATAAAAAAAAAAAAAAAAAACCCAGCTGCTTTATGAATGGATTAACCCCAATCCTCACCCCAAACACCAAATATTTTCAGTAATACCTATCTTTACACTTAATTATCATCATTTTAAGCGTGTTAGTCATCATTTTTCTAGTAACATTCCTGTATTTTTTCCTTATACAAATTCTTAAATTTACAAACACATTTCACTTAGGCTATACAGTACATCACAATAGGGAAGAAAAATCGCAAATTATGTTCCATAACGACTTTATTTTATGAGGTGCTGATTTTGTATGAATTACTATTGATGTATGAAAACAGAAAAAAGATAGCAAATGTACGAAAACATATGAATGAGATTTTACAAATGCATACAAGTTAGCCATTTATTCGGCAAAATACTTTTTAAATATAATTTTCAATGTAAAAAGTTATTATTATTCACAAGTAATTCATTATTTATTTATAAATATTCAGTATAACCTTGTTTTGTCATAAAAAGCTGGCAACACTTTACAAAAATCTCCCATTTGTTAACTTCAGTTAATGCATTACTTAACATATTGGGGATATTTTGGGGATATTTTATTTTATTTTATTTTATCAATCAATAAATTCCACTAGAAACAAACCTTGTATTATTTTAATTTAATACTGTGAAGCTGCTTTGATACAATCTGTATTGTGAAAAGCGCTATACAAATATACTTGACTTGACTTGACTTAACTAACATTGAGCAATACATTTGTTACAGTATTTAATAATCTTTATTAAAAGATTAAATAAATATACAGCTGTTCATTGTTAGTTGATGTTAGTTCAGGTCCAAAAAATAATATTAACAGATACAACTTGTGATTTAATAGTATATTAGGAAATTCACATTAACTAAGATTAATACACGCTTTAGAAATATTTTTAAATGTTAGTTCACTAATGTAGTAAACTAATGTTAACAAATAAAACCCTATTGTAAAGTGTTAGCAAAAAGCTCATATTATCTGATATTTTAAAAGGGGGTGACAAACAACATTATATAGTCTGGTTTAGTGTTTGCTGTTGGCTAGTTCCTCTGAAACCCTCCACCTCCCCCAGCTCCACCTGCCTAGATCTGAAAAGGGATTTATGTATGTTTATTCATGCACCAGCATCATATCTTACATTCTCAAAGCAGCGTGTCTGTGTATCTAAAGGCATCAGCAGGTCCATACTTGCTCAACAGCAGCAACAGCAGCGTATCAAAACCAAATACATTAACATTGCCATATTCATTATCATGCTAAAAATACTTTGAGTGTTGTCATTATTGAACTGTTATTTCTGTATTTTTTTTTTATTTTTATAAATGATTATGCTGAACCACCATAAGGTTTTCTTTTTTTAAGTTCCTGATGACTTTTTTCCCTCTCTACTACTGTACATTTCTGTACAGTGGTATTACCCTGACTTTTTGACTTTTGAAAAAATGTCGAAATGAATTTTATTTCAGAAATAATCATGCTCATCATTAAAGAGATGAATTGCATTTTTTATGTATGTATTTAACGTATGTATTAATAGATCTAGACAAGTGCAGGTTAGGTCTTGGCACTTGCAGAATTAGTTTTACTGAATTCCACTCATGTCAGAAACAGGTGAAGGCTAGTAAATTCAAAGAGAAAAACACACGTAATTTCTGCTCTGCACCACTCACTGATCCCTACAAAGTGATAAATAGTGCAGGCACATACCTTCTCACCCTTGTAATGATTCATAACGTAACATTTTCCCAAAGCTGTTTAAAATACAATACAAGCACTGAAAATGAACGCAGAACTTTCCGGCCTGGATATAGAATCCTAACAAATAAACAGTGTTTGATGTCCACATGAGGTATCCATAACAGGATTTCCATAAATAAATCCCTTACTCTTAGATACTGTATGCTTTTCATTGGCGCTGAGCACATTACTAAAATGGATTTTGTGCTAAGCCAGGTTTATTTGTAACCCTACTCAACTGTAGCTTAAGAATAAAGGCATAACCCTGGAGCAAATCAGCCGTGTCTATGAGAACTTAGTCAAGGACAACAGCGTGTCCAATAATAAATAAACCATCTGAACCGTTCTCTTGCACAGACAAACATACATAATCAGTTCATCTAACTTACACTTGTACATCTTTTTTCTTTTGTATTACTTGGAAGAAAAATCCTTAATAAAACAAAACTTGTCTGATGACAGAAAAATAATAACGAATAATCTCACGAAAGATTATGTGATGTCTGGGTCACATTTCACCCCAAAAGAAAAAGAAAACAAATACTGCACTTTATTTTCCATCAAGAAAACTAATATTTTTGCATCGTGACATTAGTTTTATGTACAGTTTACATGGTTCTGATTACTGTAATGAGCCTTAAATTCACAATATTCTCAATTAATAATTCATTTTTTCAAAGAATTTTACTTCTTGCATACATAACAGTACATTACAGTACAAATATGTGACCCTGGATCACAAAACCATAAGTCGCACAGGTATATTTGTACATTGTATAGGTCAAAATGATCGATTTTTCTTTTATGCCAAAAATCATTAGGATATTAAGTAAAGATCGTGTTCCATGAAGATATTTAGTAAATTTCCTACTGTAAATATATAAAACATGAATTTTTGTGAGTGAAAGCAGCACAATCGCGAACATAAATGGACCAATTTAAAGGCGATTTTCCCAATGTTTCGATTTTTTTGCACCCTCAGATTCCAGATTTTCAAATTGTTGTATCTTGGCTAAATATTGTCATATTCTAACAAACCACACATCAATTGAAAGCTTATTTATCCAGCTTTCATATGATGTATACATCTCAATTTCATGAAATTTACCCATGTGACTGGTTTTGTGGTCCAGGGTCACACACACACACACACACACACACACACACACACATATATATATATATATATATATATATATATATATATATATATATATATATATATATATATATATATATATATATATATATATATATATATATATATATATATATATATATATATATATATATATATATATATATATATATATATATTATTGTAATGAGAGTTAGGGGAAATTTTTCATTATTTTCATTAAAATAATGTCACAACCCATATATATACAGTGAGGAAAATAAGTATTTGAACACCCTGCTATTTTGCAAGTTCTCCCACTTGGAAATCATGGAGGGGTATGAAATTGTCATCGTAGGTGCATGTCCACTGTAAGAGACATAATCTAAAAAAATTAATCCAGAAATCACAATGTATGATTTTTTAACTATTTATTTGTATGATACAGCTGCAAATAAGTATTTGAACACCTGTCAATCAGCTAGAATTCTGACCCTCAAAGACCTGTTAGTCTGCCTTTAAAATGTCCACCTCCACTCCATTTATTATCCTAAATTAGATGCACCTGTTTGAGGTCGTTAGCTGCATAAAGACACCTGTCCACCCCATACAATCAGTAAGAATCCAACTACTAACATGGCCAAGACCAAAGAGCTGTCCAAAGACACTAGAGACAAAATTGTACACCTCCACAAGGCTGGAAAGGGCTACGGGGAAATTGCCAAGCAGCTTGGTGAAAAAAGGTCCACTGTTGGAGCAATCATTAGAAAATGGAAGAAGCTAAACATGACAATCTCCCTCGGACTGGGGCTCCATGCAAGATCTCACCTCGTGGGGTCTCAATGATCCTAAGAAAGGTGAGAAATTAGTCCAGAACTACATGGGAGGAGCTGGTCAATGACCTGAAAAGAGCTGGGACCACCGTTTCCAAGGTTACTGTTGGTAATACACTAAGACGTCATGGTTTGAAATCATGCATGGCACGGAAGGTTCCCCTGCTTAAACCAACACATGTCAAGGCCCGTCTTAAGTTTGCCAATGATCATTTGGATGATCATGGGAGAAAGTCGTGTGGTCAGATGAGACCAAAATATAACTTTTTGGTCATAATTCCACTAAACGTGTTTGGAGGAAGAATAATGATGAGTACCTTCCCAAGAACACCATCCCTACTGTGAAGCATGGGGGTGGTAGCATCATGCTTTGGGGGTGTTGCACATGGGACAGGGCGACTGTACTGTATTAAGGAGAGGATGACCGGGGCCATGTATTGCGAGATTTTGGGGAACAACCTCCTTCCCTCAGTTAGAGCATTGAAGATGGGTCGAGGCTGGGTCTTAATGACCCGAAGCACACAGCCAGGATAACCAAGGAGTGGCTCTGTAAGAAGCATATCAAGGTTCTGCCGTGGCCTAGCCAGTCTCCAGACATAAACCCAATAGAGAATCTTTGGAGGGAGCTCAAACTCCGTGTTTCTCAGCGACAGCCCAGAAACCTGACTGATCTAGAGAAGATCTGTGTGGAGGAGTGGGCCAAAACCCCTCCTGCAGTGTGTGCAAACCTGGTGAAAAACTACAGGAAACGTTTGACCTCTGTAATTGCAAACAAAGACTACTGTACCAAATATTAACATTGATTTTCTCAGGTGTTCAAATACTTATTTGCAGCTGTATCACACAAATAAATAGTTAAAAAATCATACATTGTGATTTCTGGATTTTTTTTTTAGATTATGTCTCTCACAGTGGACATGCACCTACGATGACAATTTCAGACCCCTCCATGATTTCTAAGTGGGAAAACTTGCAAAATAGCAGGGTGTTCAAATACTTATTTTCCTCACTGTATATATTATGGTTCTTTAATTATTTCATTCATTTGATGTTGAGGTGAAACCTGACCAGATTTGTGATGTTCTTGACAGATTGTTTTTATTTTACCCAATATAATATTAATAAAAAAAAAAAAAAAAAAAAAAGATTTATACTCATACTCATGTAACTATTTCATTTTTGAATCTCAGGTAAATTTGTTATTTCAAGAAAGATTCTCCGTGTAAAGTAGCGCAGTGGAATGCAAAAACACGTTGTGTGTGAACAGATTTTTATAGAAGAGTAAATTCAAGACCAACACCAAGGAAAATAAAATACAAAACAACCAAATATTGGTTTAAAATAAACATCATGATTAGACTTTATTTAACATCCATTAACATTACAAAAAGGTGCCATTTCACAAGTCCCTCAGCGGTCCGAAAGACCTTCCAGTCAAAAAGTAGTGTCTCATGAAACAGGGCACTTCCCTCATTCAAACAGCAGCTAAACTCCTGCCACGTCCCGACTAAACCCACACAAATACAAAACACAAGTTAAACGAACAAGCCACAACGACAAGCAACATTAACAAATACTTTATGGCTTTCTGCTATCCTCCCTTTTTGGGTACATGAATGTTTGATTTAGGGCTGAACGATTAATCGCAATCTCCACATGATCGCACTTAAAGCGATTTGGCTTATCGCGATTATTTTTTATGCTCAGCTTGTCACTGATGTAAACGCTGCTCCATCTGAAAGCACTGTGAGTTTGAGTCACTTATAACGTGCATTTGAAAAAGCAACGCGCGTCAAACATCTTTCCAAACACGAGAAGCATTTATGAACCTCTTGTCCGACAAAAGACAACATTTAATAACATGCTTTTACTCCAAACTCACTTCGTAACGACAGTTGAGCATCCTTCTGTGAGACGATGCGGCTTCTTACACAGAATAAGGCAGTCGTGTGTTTATTAGTCATGTTTAATCAAAGCGTTTCAATCTTCTGTTTATTCAGCTACAGCGATGATGTCCGATAGGGATTTCCTGGAATGATGTGCGTTATCCTACTTTTACGGCGAGGCATGTTTGGCGTGTCTGCGTGAGAGCGCCCTCTGGTGTTCAGATGGAGCAGCATTTACTACCGGTCAGCGCATTAAATAATCGCAGCCTTTGCCAAATCGCGTGCGGTTTGATTGCGACTGATTGTGCGGCCCTAGATTGATTTCATGGCAGCATCAGTATTATACATCGACTCGATGAAGGCTTCACGTGGTCATTGCGTAATTTGTGGACTTCTGCTTTCACGTCAAACTCGCTGTGCTGAGCGTTATCGACACGGAGGCTCGGACTGATGGGGACTGGGCCTGTACAGCTGCTGCAATCGGACCGGTCTCACCGGCCAGCCGGGTAACTGTCCTATTACTCTCAGGCCGACGGGCTGCCCGGGGCAGGAGTGAGGAGCGCCAGGCCCTGAGACCTGCGGGTGGCATGAGCGCGAGTCCAGAGGAGGTAGGACCGAAGCCGAGGAAGAGGAAAGAGGCAGCAGGATGGCTGGGGTCAGACCGTATCTGAGCTGGAAGACACGAGGAGGGCCGTGGGGAGCGCTGATGCCGTTGGGACGGGAATCCTTGTGCTTCTCTTCCCTCTTCTGCTCCTCCTCCCGTTTCTTCGCTTTCCTGTCGGGTCTGTTGAACTCCTGGAGCTTCTCGGCTTGAGCGCGGCGGATATGGTACGTCTTCCTGTGGCTTTGAAAAGAATCAAGGAATTCCTCCAGGGGAACGTGGCCCTCCATGAACCTCTCCAGCAACTCCTGTGAAGGTCAAATGACAAATAAACAGGTATTAGAGGGCGGGAAGTCAAGCCGGATTCATAACAAGTGTGACGCAGTTGTCTTTTTGACTCATCATGTTCCAAGACAAATGTCAAAGCCCAGTTGCATAAAACAAGTTATTTTTACACCTAATATGAACCTTAAAATTACTTTTAGTGGTAAATCTCAAGCAGTCTGATTGATTCTATCATTTCAAGAGTTAAATAAACCCTGCTGGGAAAAAAAATTGCTTAAACCAGCATAAGGTAGATTACAGGTTTAAGATGGTCTAGCTCTGGGGAAACCCTTAAATGTTAAATATTTATTTGACGTACCCACTGAGATTTTAGGTAAATATGTGACCCTGGATCACAAAACCAGTCACAAGTTGCACGGGTATATCTAAAAATCATTAGGATATTAAGTAAAGATTGTGTTCCATGAAGATATTTTGTAAATTTCCTACCGTAAATATATAAAACATTTATTTTTGTGAGTGAATGCAGCACAATCGCGAACAGAAATGGACAACTTTAAAGGAGATTTTCTCAATGTTTCGATTTTTTTGCACCCTCAGATTCCAGATTTCAAATAGCTGTATCTCAGCCAAATATTGTCCGATCCTAACAAACCATACATCAATGAAAAGCATGTACCCAATGTACCCATGTGACTGGTTTTGTCCAGGGTCACACATTTTAATAATTTAATAGTACATTCGTATGTTAATTAATGATCACAGGGCAAATAAACAGATCAAATGCTTTAATATTTTGCCATCTTTTTTAGTAAAGGTTTTATTCCGATTTGTTTTTAATATAATGTATTCATATATAACACTGCACGACCAACTTCTCTGTGTTTTAGGAACCCAATCAAATTGCATATAATAATAAAACTAATAATAATAATAATAATATACCAAATAAATAAAAGACCGAAATATAGTAGTCTTGTAAATTATAATTCTACTGTCCAATTAAAATGAATATTATGTAGATCATAACAATAATAATTTTAGTTTACACTAAAAGTGGCAATACTAATATTTAGACCTTTATTTCTTGAATTCTTCACTTTCAAAGGTTCAAAATCTAAAGCTTTTAACATTTTCAAGCTTTAATTTTTGCAGCCTTTGAATTGATAATTGCACTGAATAGAAAGAATTGCACATTTCAGTTTTAAGTTCGGCCTATTTATTTATTCATTTACATTTTTTCGTGAACCTCTGTTTGGGAAATCTGGTCTACTTTAGTTGATCTCCCATTCTGACAAGCAGAAAAGTTCCTAAAACCATAAAACCTACTTTAGGCTTGTTTAAGATGTTTTTTTTGTTTGTTTGTTTTTACAGCAGGGAAAATCAATGAATTTAGACATTGTTTTTTTGCATTGTAGAGTTTAACGCACAAACACGTCTGCACAAATAAATGGCAGGATAAATTTAACATGAGCTCATGTGTCTGCCTCTGGTGGAAGGGGCAGGTGTCTGCACTGTCTCAGTATGGGGGATTGAATAATTAATAAGCCTCGTCTGCACAAACCCACCCCCAAATGTACTCGCAGACAGAACAATAAAGTCTTTTAAGACACTGCCCTTGGCAAACTACACATTCAATGAGTGACTCAAATAAAAAAACAAATAAATAAATTAATAAATGAGGTTCCGCAATATGATGTCCTACCCCATCTACATCACATTGGCATTTTATAATTGCAGGTAAAGCTACTATTCCACAAATACAAAGTAAAAGGATCCAAAAGCTATTGCATACATACAAATATACAGTGCTATGCATAAGTGAATACACCCATGCTAAAGTTGACTAAAAAGAGGAATAAAAAAATCATATTTTGGAAATTGAACTTAATGCCTTAATTTAAAAAATTAGGAAAAATCCAACCTTTAAGGACACCAATTTTCTTTGTGAATGAATAATGTATCGTAAATAAACAAATGTTCTTCCTTAAAATACATGGTGCATAAGTGAGTACACCCCTATGTTAAATTCCCATAGAGGCAGGCAGATTTTTATTTTTAAGTATTTTTTAAAAATAATTTTTAGGATACTATGCATCCTGATAAAGTTCCCTTGGCCTTTGGAATTAAAATAGCCCCACATCATCACATAGCCTTCACCATACCTAGAGATTGGCATGGTTTTATTTCAGTTAGCCTAATAGCTAGTTTGATTTGCATTGAGAGATGATCTTATGGAAAGTACTCCATGCCAATCTCTAGGTATGGTGAAGGCTATGTGATGATGTGGGGCTATTTTAATTCCAAAGGCCAAGGGAACTTTATCAGGATGCATAGTATCCTACTTTTTTTTTTTTTAAATACTTAAAAATAAAAATCTGCCTGCCTCTATGGGAATTTAACATAGGGGTGTCCAGACTTATGCACCCTGTATTTTAAGGAAGAACATTTATTTATTTACGATACATTATTCATTCACAAGGAAAATTGGTGTCCTTAAAGGTTGGATTTTCCTAATTTTTTAAATTAAGGCATTAAGTTCAATTTCCAAAATATGATTTTTTATTCCTCTTTTTAGTCAACTTTAGCATGGGTGTATTCACTTATGCATTGCACTGTACGTCTTCTAAGTTCCTCTTGTCCTTTCGGAAATTATAAATATAAATGTGATTTGTACATTTTCAGAAGTAAAACTTAGTGGTTGCCAAGGCGTTGCGATACGTTTACTCAGATGTTCGGACTGTTTTTAGCATGTTAACATGAGGTTGCTATGGGTGTTCTGGGAAGTGTTGTTACTGTTTACTAAAACTATTAAAAATAATTTTCGCTATTTGAAATAAAGTACAAAAAACTACATGAAAAACTTTTAGTTTAGAAAATTATCACACACACACACACACACCGGTGATTTAAGTGACTTTAAACATGGCATGGTTGTTTGTGCCAGACAGGCTCAAGGTTTTCTGAGCATTTCAGAAACTGCTGATCTACTGGGATTGTCACGCACAACCATCTCTCGTCATGTCAGAAAGCTCAAATCCCCTCAGGCTGTTTTCTTGAACATGACAATGAGTTCACAATACTCAAATGGCCTTCACAGTGACCAGATCTCAATCCAATAGAGCAGTCAAATTCAAATGGTGGACCACAGTCCGTGTCCGGACCCAGCAAAAAAACAATACGTACTGAACAGCATTAAACAATATCAATAAAATAATTTTAAAAAGTCAATAAAATAATTTTAGTCAGCTTTCAAACAGGATCAACACCAGTGCAATGTCTCGCTCTCTATGAGTACGGCTTGTTCAAAGAAAAGAAAAGTGATAGCGAAAATGGACAGAAAATAATGCATTCATTCTCCCCGCAAAAAGTTCAAAACCAATGGGCCTTATATACCCATAGCGCTCGTCAAAAATGTCAACGTTAAGAACTGAAATATTAGCTGAAGATGTGCTAACTTAATGAGGCCATTCAGAATGCACAGTGCATTTCTTGAGCTGTGGATGAATCAACAGATACCACTGATAATGCCCAGCGTTGGGTATTTGTGAGATTCTAAGATGAAACAAAGAAGGAATTCTGTTGGGTTTAACAACTCTTGAATCACACACACGAAGAGAGGACATCCATGAGGCCATCAAAGGGATGCTGACAAAAAAGAGGGATGGATCTGAAGTCGTGGTCTCCGTCATCACAGATGGATGGCGTCTATGATGGCTATGATGACTTACTACTGCACAGCAATGTCAGATGGCTCAGCAAAGGCAAGGTCTTAGAGCGCCTTTGGGCTATTCGGGAGGAGATCAAAGCTTTCCTATCAGAGCAAAAGAGTGTTTGGAAGATGTGGAGAAGATGCAAAAAGCAGCATTTTTGCCAAACATTGCATCACATCTTAATGAGCTCAACATTGAGCTGCAGGGATAGAACAACACAGGATATGGTTTGATAACAGCTGACCGGGATTTCCAGAAGAAATTGGAGATTTTCAAGACTGGTCTCCAAGGTGAACTTGTCCACTTCCCCAAACTTTTGGAGCAAACCCATCAGGGAGAGAAAGATATGACCTACCATACAGAAGCTGATGGACAACTTCAAGAATCAAGACTCAATTTGATGATTTTGTTCTTGAAGGAAAATGCTGCTGATCATACAGAACCCCTTCTTGGTCACAAATGAGTTTCCAGAGGAAGCAAAACAGATCTTCAGATGGGCAAATGTTGCATCACTACAAATGAAGTTGACTGAACTGCAAGAAAATGTGGCTTTGAAAGAGCAGGTTGGTAATTGTGACCCTGACACTTTCCGGGGGTAGATGGTGTCGGCAGGTGATGTCCCTGTTCTAAATAAAGTGATACTACACATCCTGACCATGTTTGGTTTCACATACTGCTTTGAGTCAGCATTCTCCACAATGAACATTATTAACACCAAGTACCACAACAAGCTTAGCAATGAACAGCTGCACCACTGTCTTAGAATTGCACTCACCATTTTTTTCCCCACAGTTCAAAGTATTGGCAGGAGAAAAAAAGTGTAATTTTTCCCATCAGTCATTGATGCGAGAGTGACTGGTGCATGCATGGAACAAAGTCTGTGAAGTCAGATTTTTTCCTCTATTGGACTCTCCTTTGCTCTCTAATAAATGTGCACTTAGATATTATTATTATTTATTCAATTTATTGAAATGCCCAATGCATGTACAAGTGACTTTTTTGCATAAAGATTAATATGCAACCACTTTTGCTCAGATATGTTGTCACAAATGTGCAGTTTAGTTTATTTTTGAAAGTATACCTATTTGTTAAATACTTTTAGTTTTACTGTAATTTCTTATTTTTTCTTGATGCAGCAAGACAAATAGTAATAGCCTACAAGTACAGCCTGTACAGTTATGTCCTTAAAATGTGTCTGAATGGTCTCATTTAATATATTTAATAATAGCCCTGAAAACAACTGATGCCAAATCATAGTTCGGACAAGTATGGTCGTTACTGTGCTGTACTACAGCACTGATAAATGACAATATCTATCCGGACCTTTCCCACTATGGAATTTTGTGTAACTGGATGTTCTCAAATTGTATTTGAATACCCCTTCAATAGAGCACCTTTGGGATGATTTTTTTTGGCCCAAATCCCCATTTCAATGCAAGTCTATGGGATTTTTTTTAAAATGTTTGGCAGGCAAAAATCAAATCATAGCACACCTTTTTAAACAAACAAACATGGCAAACACTACATTACAAGTTATTATTTAGGGTCAGGGGTTTGTTGAAATCGCTCAAGCATGAGCAACAGTAATGATGCCTTACCTCAGTGGGGTTTGCCAGTGTAATCAAAAGTAAAATTACTATTGCATGAACACAAAGTTACAAGTATCCAAAAGTTATAAATTCCCCCCAATTTTTTTTAAAGGACTGTTTGTCTTCATGGATTAAGCAGAGCCCTCCGACAGTGTTTCATGTGGTCTCCTGCTGTTTATTAGCTCTTAATAATTCCTCAATCAAGGCATCATTAAAATTTTATAGTTTCATATAACAGCAGTCTATGAACGGTTGCTGTCAGTCCTTTTCCAGACTAATAGAATATGCAAGTCCTGCGGGAATCCACGGCTTTAAACACACGTGCCGGTCTGATGTTTTGTCTGGCACGGGTCCTGCTGAAGTCTGGCTCTCCGTACGACTTACTTACGACGGAGTGAGATCATCAATCAGACGGCAGGGGCATAATGACAAAGTCACAGAGCTATCGATCGGGCCTGCGTGAGGTGGAAGACACAGTGCTTGTTTACAGCTCGAAGACGGATAACCCAACGTGGATCAATCAGACACAGCTGAGGGAGGCTGAGACAACAACAAGAGAACACATATAAGAAGTATTTTTCCAATGGCACATGTTGTGCTGAGCTGTTTTAAGCCCTTTGTTGAATAGTCTGTGATGCTAACATATCACGTAATGATTAGCGATGTTCAATTTGTGGACAAATCATTTTTCTGAGTCAAATCTTTTCCATGAATCCATTCAAATGGTTTGTAAACACGTAGTTTTGAGTCAACAACTCACTGACTCATTGATCTGTATGTGAAACAGTTTTAATAAATAGCATTTTATTAAAATACAGAGAAGTTATTTTTTACCTTGCTTTTTGTTAATTATATTTAGGCTCTAAATGTATAATTTTTACATTGTTACGAAAGATTTCTATTCATCAAAGAATCCTGAAAAAATCCATCATGGTTTCCTCAAAAATGTTTCTTGAGCAACAAATATGCATATTAAAATGATTTTTGAAGGATCATGTGACACTGAAGACTGACAAGTCAGCATTGATTTGCCATCACAGGAATAATTACATTTTAAAATACATTAAAATAGAAAACAATTCATTTAAGTTGTAAATTTGATATTTCACAATAATACTGTTTTACTGTATTTTTAATCAAATAAACAGTAGAACAGTAGAAACTGTTCATCAAGGAATCGATACGTGAAAACAAGCCTGATTTCCCAATACTAGTAATGAATGTTAACAAGGAACATGAGCACATGGATGAAAAACAGGGATACACAGACATACCAAGGCAAAATGAAACATTTAATTATATCCATACAAACAGATGAAACCATTTTAATGCTTCTGAGACCACGAGGGCTGATTTTACAACAACTGTTGTATTCATATTGAACAATTTGTACAGTCTATTACTTCAAACTTGTACTGCACCTGTGCTACAGATGCGAATGACAGCTCAAATGAAGCAACTTCTTGAGTACTATTACTTTAAGCAATCAGAAATGCATTTTTTTGAGCAAAAAAAAAAAGTCTCATAGACTTATATTGAAGAAGGGAATATTATTGAGTTGAGTATGACTTGGGCCAATAAGCAAGAACACCTGGTAATTCTATATAGGTTTAGTTATACACCTACTGTATATCTACAGTAGCAGGAAAAACAATTGAACACCACGTGAGGAGAAATGTTCTTAATGAAATGTTGGGAGTGCTGGTTTTCCACTTCTGGGACAAACCACAGTGCTGGAGACATGACATCAGCTCTGATGTGTTAGCCTCATCTCTTATTTATAACATGGGCTTTATGGGCTGTCAATGCTTTAAATCATTGATTAGATCACAGATCCATCTTTGTAAGTAGTTTAGAGGTTAGTGGATTTTTTGAGTGGATTTTCACCTTCACGTCACCCTTATATTCAGAGCGGTTCTGTGTAAACAAGGATTGTGTCATGTAGAGTAAGGACTTTCTGCACTTTTGTCAGGCTTTCATTCTGCTGTGTTCTGGTTCAGTTCACAGGGCATGTTCATTCAACGCTAAAAAATAACATGTCAAAATTTTACCAGTCTTTTGATACGGAGCGGGGAGGGACTGAACATAAAAGACACAGAAAGAGTTTCTGGAGATATAAAGGATGCAAAGGACTTTCAAATCACCTCAGACTGTTCTTCGGCACGTGCAACCTCCTCCTGGAGCAGATTGTGGGCAGTCTGAGGGCTGTGCTTCTCCGTGAGGGCCTCTGGAAAAACCACAAACATTTAATCTCAGTCAGTTTCAATTCTCAACATGAAACTGGCTCAGAACTGTGAGGAGTGAAAGTTATTTCTATAGATATCATTGTGACTCTGTAGCACCCCAGTTGCCCCACTACTGAATATACTGCCCCACGACAACAAATGTGAAAGACAGCACAAAATAATGTACATCATAAATAGACAACCTCCTGTTACATAGAGTGAGTGAATGATTCTTTTGAGCCAGCTGTTTTCAGTCCATTGGTTGAACAGATTCACAAAACGACTCAATCACTCACTACCGAGTTATCATCTCATTTACCAAAATAAGCCGTTATCGATATCTGCAGGGGGAAAACAGTTTTGCATTGTGTATTTTATTTTGCAGTAATGATATTCACTAATGAACTAAAGGCCCACATGGAAATTTTACAAAAAATTCTTGCATGGGATAAAAAAAGAATTCAGGCTTCATGCTTTGACAGTAGGTGGCGCTTACAGAGAAACAGAAATACAGCAGCAAAAAATGGCAGCAGTAAGCACATTTCCGTTTCTAACACCAAGAGTACAGAGACAAGAGAGCCGGTTCCGGATTCTTCCTCTGCTATTCACTGTACATGATGCTGTATACGTGAGCGCCAGCTCTGAGCATGTGACCAAAGGCATTAATCTCATTACTTGGCCAGTTTTCATTGCAGTGCGATGGAAAAGTAAAAACCTCCTCATAAAACTGAACTCCCCCCCCAAAAATACCAGTTATTCATTTACATTTAAAGGTAGGGTAGACAATTTCGGTGAGGCTAGCAATAGCAAGCTAGCCTGGATGCCAGCCGAACTTAGCCCCGCCCACAAAATTTTTAGGTTGGGAAGTTCGGTCTGGACTTGATCCGTTGAGGAGCTATTATGCCCGAACAAAAATTGTTCGGACCAATCAAATTGTCAGGGCGGGCTTTATACGATGATGGACAGATGAGCAACGTAACGTAATCATCCACGTCACCAACAAAAGCTTGGGTTGAATTCGTTTACAACAAAGATGACCGCCGCTGGAGAATTGAGATTTCACGAGTTCACACTTACAAATAAGTCAGATAGAGTAAATGCATATTTGGCGTGCTGTCCGAGGAGAGGCTCTGGGCTCGGTATTCGGCCCGAACCCAAAGTACTCCCCCCGTATTCCTGGCTGTGGAAGAACAAGCCGAGAGTGAGTGAAGAGATGCTGGAAACTGTCAAGGAATGTTAGGTGAGTTAACATAGTGAATAAATATATGCTTCCTCTCATGCTGATAGTATAGACGACGGTCATTGTTTGATGACAAGTTGATTGGATTGATTATTTGAACGTGCTCCTGCCGAACTTTGTTTATAAAACATTATGTGTCGATTCCGCCATCGAGTCTGTTATAGAAGATATCGACAGTGCATTCATTTTAAAAGAGGAACAGAGAACCGCGATCAAGGCATTTTCCGATCGGAAACATGAATGAAAAACATACGTCACTTACTCCGTTGCTTTGTCTGATTGGTTGTAGGTCTATCCAATTGAGAGCAGAAGTATTTTCTTTCCTGGTTTGGTTGAAACATGCCCCATAATCAAAGCTCAATGGAGCAGTATCAGACTCACATTCTGACTAGAATCTGAGTATGACGACGTCAGGCTAATAGAAAGCTATCTTTGAAAGCATAAGAACCCACCCTTCCTTTAGAGCGCTCTCTAAAGCCACACCTCTTCCAAAAAACACATGAACGCACACACAGCAGAGTCTGCAAAGCTTAACGAGAGACGGCATTAAACTACCTCGTGTCTCAAAGCACATAACGTTACAATAATAATGAATGTAAACAACTTAAAGAGCGCTGACTTGCACCACCTGACTGCTGCAGATTCATTTCGCCGTTGATAGTGTTGCCATTTCTAGGACAGCTCAGAGTAGAATGTCACGGGTTGCTATGACAATTTTGTTTTTGTCAAAAGATTTTTAAAAATTGCAACACTAACACTGGTCAACATACATTATTTCTATTTGAACCAAAATCTAAACTCAAAAGGAATTAAGAATAGAATTGTGCAAAGCATAACAGTCCAATGCCAATGAAAGGGAAAAAGACTATATACAGTACCATAGTTTTGAGTAACTTTACACTACACATAAATCATTACAATGTTATCATAACATAGCATAGATCATATTACGATAACAACCTCATTGGAATCACTTTTTTGAAACTGATAAATGATAAAAACATTGACAGCCAATCAGAATCCACCCAGTTTAAAGAGCTTGATAATTTACGGTGACAGATACTGTAACCACAGTGTGCACAATCCACAGAGTTAACAGGTCACCCACTAAGCTGTCAGTCTGTCAAGAACTGTTACACATTTGAACGTGCAAGCGTGAGCATGAGATTTAAGAGCTATGCATATGAGGATTTCCAGAGAATAACTTAATTTTCTATCTGTTCTTCGCATAAAGCTATCATATAACTTAAAAAAAGATCTGAAACATGGTATGACAACACTTTTAAAAATGAAGGTTTTTTATTGGCATCTATGATTCCATTAAGATCCTTTAACATCCATGGAAACTTTTCATTCCCCAAAAGGTTCTTTATAGTAGAAAAATGTTCACTGAAAGGTTCTTTGGGGAATCAAAAATGGTTCTTCTATGGCATGGCTGTTAAAATCCCCTTTATTTTAAAGAGGCCATACTTTACCCTTTTACAGTGTCTTGATTTTGTTTTTAGGGTCTATTACAAAAGGTTTTCATGCTTCACGGTTAAAAAAGCAAAAAAAAATGTCACATACTTTACATTGTTGCAGCACCTCTCTTTTCAGTCTGTCAGTAACGCTCTGGTTAACTCTATGAAGTCCCTCCTTCCGAAAAGCTCAGTGTGCTCTGATTGGTTGGCTGGACCAGTGTGTTGTGATTGGTCAACCGCTTTGAGCGTGTTTCGGAAATGTCACTTCCCTTACCATAACCACGAGTTTAACACACTAACGCAACTTAAACAGGCCTGACATGCACGTTCCCGGAAGAAAACTCAAGACTACAAGGGGGAGTTCTGAAACAGTGCACACTGATATAGAGAATAACACCTTTTGGAGTGACTTTGTGCTTTGTAACTTTTCAGACCTCTTCATGCTCAAACAGCAACATTACACACTAAAGTTAAAAACAAATGTAAAAAAGCATAAAAGGTCCTCTTTAATAAGTGTACTTTTGTGGTTCTTTTAGTGCATGTTGTAATAAATGGAACATTAATGTTTAAAAAAAAAATAAAAACTTCAGCTGACAATGTCCCACAGCACAACCAGATCTCTCAGGGGCTGGTAACTGTGCCAGCAGGACAAAGGAACGCCACAGCAGTGTGTGAAAACATATCGTGAGTGTGTTCAGCTGTGAAGAAGCTCCACTGCTTGAGTCTATGTGTAAAGTGCAGGACTGAAGCTGCACTCAGGTCTCTTTACAGTGTTATTGCAGTGCCCTGAGGGTGAGGGTGGACGCAATCACTTTCTGTTAGCTCATGTCCGCTGATGAGAGTGAGGGGCTCGGGACCTCTAAGTGTTGTGCTGGGGTTGCTATGGCAACCGGCAATTATGCTAATGTGCAGATGTGTTGAGTCCACAGGGGATGTGAAAAGCTGAACAGGTCAAGGCAATGACACCATTTGCGCTCCAATAAGCCAGGGCTGCTCAACAAACAAAACTCTATTACAGGACGTAAATGCTCTTGAGAAAATTACTGTGGAGGCACCATGGTACAATGAAGGTATCAGATGGTAATTATAATGGTACTATATGATCATCATAATCTCCAACATTGTATCCCAACATTGTTAAAAAAGAAAAAAGCTCATTTTAATTAGGAAAAAATTACTGTAAAAAGTAAAAAGTTATTAACTGTACCATTTATAAAGTGAAGCATTACAGTTTATATTATTTATTTTAAAAAAGTATGAATTGCTTAATAATGGTATGCTTCAATAGAAGAATGGTATTACCATGCCAATGGTTTAGAAATGACACAATTATTATATATAGCAATTTTTTTGTGTAGTGACTGAAAACATGACAACACCATAATACCACGTCCAAATAGCCATGGTAATACCATTCTTCTATTGAAGCATACCATTATTATACCATTGCCATTCAATTCTATATAATCTATTTGAGATTCTCCCACTGACTCATATATGATGAGCTTCACAGATCAGTCAGGCACACGCCTTGCCAATAACTCACAAAAAAGCCTTTTATATGTCCTGCTCTCAGAACACGAATAATCAAAGGCCCACTATGTCACATGCATTAGTGTGTATCTGTACGTTGTGACCCTGTGACTGCAGAGGCATGTCAGCGTGAGCGAGGGGGGAGTGGCACACCACGTGCATGACCCCGGAGACCCGCGCAATGAAACGGTAATGGAAGGCGACAGACAGCCAAACAAACACTTGGGGAGCAGCTGTGGGTGACCTACATACTGGGGAGAAACCATGTAGATGTGCTGCGGGGCGCCCGTTCCATGGCAAGAAGACTACTGGAGCCAGAGATATGACCTGGGGCTTCTGTGATCTCGCAGTCACAATGGCTACTGATGGATATGAAGCTAAGGACCCAACACTATTATTGTGACATGTCAGATCACGGTCCTCTGCTTGAAGTGGTCACGTGGATCCAAAACTTTTGAGGTCTGACTTTAGAATTCTGTTAGCATTTTTAAAAGAAATGCATTCATATTGAATTTCTCCGGAAGGAGAAATTGTTTTTTGTTTTTTCTCACAGGACAAACCTTGCGAAAAAAAGTACATTTTAGCATACTTTTAAAAAGAGTACTTATAACGGAAATAACATAATTCCTAAGAATGTACTTAGATGAAAACAACGTTTTTGGTCACTTAATTGCATGTTAATTTCAATTTAATTTAAATACTATAGTTTGAATGTATATGAAATGCAATGAGCTGAACTTCCACTTAAGTAGAATATGTAATTTCATAATTACCTCTATGTCTTATAATCAAGCACATGCTTTGGTGTATGAGTCAACACATCAAAATAAGTGTACTTCTTTAAAACTACTTTGAAGTAAAACCTTTAATTTGACATTATTACAATGTAATTACTTGTTTGAAGTACAAATTCAATACAATTAAGCACACTTTTTCAAAAATGAGTCCTTAAGTGCTGGAGCAATGATGTATTTTTGCATTCTTATATTTGTATATTCAAATTTCTGATCTAGCCAAGTCAGAAGTGTGACAAATGAAAACAGCATTGCATGCTGGGTACCTTCATAGTACATATGCACTGTAGAAATACAGTATGACATTTCCAAGAGTGCAGTTAGATACAAGAGAAATCCTACTGTGGAATTACTGTGAAAGTAATGCAATTAATAACCTGGAATATACTGTAATTTCATACTAAAGAATTTAACAGTGTACTATTATATTATCTATTAATATTTTGAATTAGCTTTTATTATTATATTTTCAGTTCATCTGATATGTGCTTTTGTCATTTATACTATTATAATATTTAGAACTAGCTTTTACTGTTGCATTTTCAGTTCATTTTAATTTTAGTTTAACTTTTAGTAATTTTGTTATGTGCTTTTTCTATTTAACGTTAATTTATTTTTATTTCAGTTTTAGTTTTTAATCATTTTAGTTAACAATAACAACACTCTATATCAATAGCCTAAACAAAACTTTTATTGCCGCTTCCAGTGGATGTAAATTTACCTGATTTTACTTGCTCACAATCAGTTAATAACCTACTTTTTTTTGTTCCAATAAATAATATTTTTTTATTGGAAGTGAATTGAAACCTAATTATTTTTATCTAGCTAGGTGAGTATCCTAATTATTATGTCAGTAAAATATGCATGAGCATGCCTCTAAGCACGAGATATTAGCTCAAGCTTGTGAATGATTAATTGAGGATAAATGAAAAATGAGAAAACAGATTCTCCAAGTCTTAAGCAGTGAAAAGGACTTAGCATGCAAGACTCAGTGGACCAGTACATTTTTCAATGCTACACACCCTGTCAACCCAAGTCACATGTCAATGGATTGCACTCATTACTATGCACGGAAGGAAAGTGCTATTTACACAAGGACTTCTGTCAGTGTAAAGCAACCTTGAAACGCAACACTTTTTGTTGGTGGCGCAAGCTAATGCTGCTGTGTCTTCACATCATTCATTCATTCAAGAATATTTTGACTTTCTATAACTCACCTTTTCTTTCTATGAATAATGCTGTGTACTGCCACAATGATGAACGGTATACAAGTACAAAAGTGACAACTGTTTGGAATAATTGATTATCTGAAATTTATTCCACACAGTTTAGTTCACATTGGCTTCGTTTAATGGAATTCTTGGCACAACTAATTCTAATAGGCTTGATAAATGTGTGAGCATATACACAGGGAAAGTTGAAACGCTCTCTTCTCTGCAAGCGTGTGCACACACACTCCCTCACTTCCTGTCAAAATAACAGAACGGTGGGTGTTCTTTTGTGGTCTTTACAGATAAATACCACCGGCTGCTTTCCTGTCATCAGAATGAAAGGAACAACTTCAGACGGCGTATGTGCCCCGTTGGGTTTGCACGCGAAAACCTGCACATCACATCCTCTAAGAGGCTAGTTCAACCAAATCTGTATCAATCAGTTTGCTGTAAAACACAAAAGAAAAAAAAACTGCATGACAGGCATCAAAATGAACCATAAAAGCAGTCCATATGACTCATGCACTATATTCCAAGCCATTATTCACCGATTCATAGTGGTTTGGAAGAACATGAGGTGGAGTAAATTGTAAATTTTCACACTTCTCCTTGATCAAACAGACATCTGCTTCTGCAGAAGTGTCACTTCTGATGTAGAATCAGAGGGGAAAGTACACCAGCGCCCTTCTGAAGAATGTACTTGTGGAGGCCTTTTGTTCAGGTTTTCCTCGGGTCAAAACAGACAATGTGAGGACGCCACGCAAGCCCAAACACAGGGATACAGGTGCCTGAGGAGACCTTTCTGGCTAATTAAATGCTTGACAGATAGGTCAACAAATGTTTTCTTCTAAAAGAAAAATGGCAACGCACTAAAAACAGACTCAACATCACTAAATGTCTTTCAACAATCTTGTATGACCACTAATGACTCGACAAAAATAGACACTAACAAAGAAGTACTGCCGCATTATGTTTTTTGAACGTATCATGGTTCATTTTAGTCGAGATTTGGAACATCTAAAATTGTATATATATTTAACATTTTATATCTGTCATTATATACACTACCGTTCAAAAGTTTGGGTTCAGTAAGATTTTCTTTTAAAAAATGAATACTTTTATTCAATTGTTTACTGTCACTTTTGATCATTGTTACAAAAACTAAATTTCAAATAAATATAATTTGTATTCACTTGTAAGTCACTTTATATAAAAGTCTCTAACTCTAAATGTAATTGCTGCTCTTTTGGACAGTTTTAACAAAAATACTAAGCAACATCTTTGCCATCAAAGGAATAAATAATATTTTTTTAAATACATTAAAATAGAAAAGAGTTGGTGAGCATAAGAGACTTCCTTCAGAAGCATTAAAGTCTATTAATACAATATTATATTACACACGTTCATTAATTACCGTCCTTCTGCTAAACAAGACATTATAACACATTTGAATAGCTGTCCTGTATAGGTCATCCATATAGTAAACATGTCTTTCAAATCATAGCTTTTACTATATCAACATGCTAAAACTGATGGTATTAGATACAGTATTACAAAAATGGATCATTAAGAAATACCTAGTATATCAAGGTATTACCATTTAACCTTTTTTTTTATAAGGGGAGCAAACAATCTACCATATTACAGTTTACGCTTATTAGTCAGATTTGTTAAGAAAATATTTAGGTATTTCCCTAATATTCAGCAGACCATTTAGTTTTTCTCCTATTCAATGTCACTGAGCTTAAGCCAATGTGAAAGAGTCAAACAGAAATGTCAACATAATGTATCAAGTTTATTTTTTCTAAGGGCTTTTGGCATGGAGTTCCCAGTTTGGGTTGGATTCTCAGGAGATTGATTTCAAAAGAGGCCCCTTTCCTTATGTGTGATTAAGGCCTTATGTGTGTGGTAGCTCAATGGACCTAATCCAGCTTTGATAACTGCCCCCTGCATTCAAACACTGAGAGACGACCAGAGCGACTTCACATCCTGTTAATTACCGACTCCTCCATCAGTAAGAACTATGCGCTCTAACAACGTTCCCCGGCCTCTTCGGCTCCCCCAACATGCCTCTTGGCCCTGTGATTTACAGGCACTTTGAGACAAATATGCCCTTTTCTCACTCGCAATTACGGCTAACCCCCCTCTGGAGGGTTTTTCTTTTGTAAAGGGTGGAGCGGTTGACAACCAGTTTGGTGAGAGTTCTGTGCGTATGTGTTGAGAGGTCAATGACGGGGTTGTAGTGTTTGTGAAAGGTCATCAGTTCGGGCCTCGGGTAAGCAGTGTCGTTACGCTAGGTTAACAACAAAAGGGCACTCAGTGCTCTTTGCTTTTGAAGCAGGATGGATAGTGTGTCGAATACCAGCGCCGTGTCACCCTCCAGAAAATGTACAGGTCAAGAATGTGCCATTGACCACATGTGAGGGGGAACAGAAGGATTAGAAGCAAAAATGCCGAAAGCATTAGAAGCAAATGGGAAAATCTGAGTGGGAACAAAACTGCCCAATCTTGATGACTTGTATCATCGAGCTACACTGAATTCATATCAAGAAACTAGTAGTGCACCTTCCAGAGCCAAATTCTGCTCCTAACGTCTGTCGCTGCCACAGCGTATTACGCAATAACTCGCAACCCTCTGAGCCACAACTTCGGCCTCAGCTGATGGAGCAACCCAAGGGTTTTTCATTCTTGCTTTTGGCTCTAACGAAATGAGAATCAGATGTTTGCTGTTGGGGGGAACAGTCTCTCCCACCCATCCGGCTGCAGCTGGAGGCACTGGTACATGTGCACTTCATGGTGACAGGAAGGTGAACATTCCACCCTCCTTCCGTCACTGGCCGGCAGCTGCAAGGGCGAAGAAAAAAAAGGTCCTGTGAAACAGCGTTTCTCGAGTGGACCGTTGCCCATGTGGCCATGGAGATGGGAATTTCCTGTACAAGCTCTGTCAGAGCGTGTAAGCGGACTAGCAGATATCTCCGCTGATCTTTTGTTGCTCTGTCGGACACCGAAGGAACCCCACCGTCTCCTCCTCTTTTCTGCCCGCTCACGACAGTTCAATTTCCTGCTGGCATTTCACTCCGGCAACTTTTTTCATCAATCTCTCTCAAGACTTCGGTTCCCAGGCGCTGCCCGGGCTCTCGGGTGAAGGGGTGGGTTCGGCAGGTTGAGACGTTCTGACTATCATATGAATCTCTGCCTTTTCTTTGAAAGGCACTGGAGGTGGGGTCTCAAACAAAAGCCCTTTCATATGGATTTGCATCACTAGTAAGGCTGCACAATGGTGAGGAAGGGCCAAAAAAGTCAAACAAATAATTCATATCGGCTTCTTTGGTCAAAGGGCTGGAATGCAGGCCCAAAAGTACAGTGGGTGGGTTGATGTTGTGGGCTACAACGGAAATACACAACCTCACCGTACATGAATTAATGCAAAAAGAAGGAAAAGCCTAATCTCGTAGTCTGTAAAGCCACCACATGCCTAAATCATTTATGCACACAGCAGGTTGCGAGGGTGAAAACACCAAACAGGCCAAGAGTGACGGCGGAGCAACAATTCCAGAGCAAGACTTCCAGAGTTCCAACGTCTTCCTCTGAGGTCCCAGCTGGGCTACTTCATTTAAGCAGTTTCCCTTGCAAACATCACAACAGATACTTGTTGTTTGACTTGGCCTAAACACACAGAGAAGCAAATTAACTAAATATTTGCGCCACTTTGTGTTGAATTTCACTAACCACCCACATTCCAAGACGCTAAATACACTTAAATTGAGCTCCAACAAGTTTTATACTCATTCAGTTTAAATCATTGTTATTCTTTTAGAGCAAAAACATGGCTCAATTGTAGCCTATTTAAAATAGTCTTATTATAGATCTTATTCACAAAGCTCAAAGCTATTTTCCAGCTGCAATTAAAGATGTGCCTGTTTTAAATCACGTTCCACGCACAATTTCATTTAAATGAGATGCTTGCGTACAACTTCTATTAATCATAGCAGCACTTATTCAACAAATGATGATGAAGCACAGTTTCACAACAATCATTTTTTCCCCCTGATAACCAAGTTGGGCCAGTTGCTTTCCCTGCAATAATTTTCACTGGCACACCACAAAAGAATGATCTATTTTTATTTCATGGCCCTGTAAACCCTGCAAACTTTCACTTTTGCATGATATCTGCTAAAGTAAAACTGGAAGGTATGTTACATAATTATCCATGAAGCACTGTTTACCTGGAACAAATTTTTCCCACAGGAATTACAGTAACGCTTTAACCAGAAGTTCATCCACCCAGAAAAGTAGTCAAACCTCAAAAGGCAGACATGGGCAGCTTCTCAGAACTCCAATCAAACACATTTTTACTGATTAATTCTGGTCTTTGCATACTGACATTACTGAGTTTAAATTGCCCAACAGTCTCCTATTGTAAGTGCCTTACTATAAATATGTTTTTGTTTGTTTTTCCAAACTGAAGTTAAACTAAAGTCTAAGTTATTCTTTTCAAATTAATTCTCCTTAGTTTAATAAACATTCAGGACACCGTGACTGTTTAACCATCGAAAAGAGTCAACACTCAAATCCTGACCGAGTTTCGTTATGAACTCTGAAGCCTAAAATAATAAAGAAAACAATAATAAACGATGATTTCTAACCCACAAGCGCTCTGTTGTACAAGCTGATAATCGACATGCGATGTCAGCGGGCCAATAAAAAAGATGGGGCGTGAGAAACTATCATGCTGAGCGTTCAGCCAAGAGAGGAAGACCAAAGAAGAACACAATAATATTTCTCTTATTCTGGCCACGCTGAGAGAAAAAGGAAAACAAGTCCCTGTGAACCCACGAGGAACTGTTTGGGAAGTGAAACCTGAGCACCTTAAGTACGTCTGGTCCAGATGAGGGCAGTTATTCCTGGCTGGTGTTGAAAAGAGGTGGGAAAGCCAGGTGGGGAACTTGTGGCCCCAGACTACCCCTATGGGACCTGACCGCTACACTCCACCCTGGTGGTGAGGGTGCGATGGAAGGTAACGCCGCTCCAGTGCTGGGGATATCACAGCTGGACGGATAGGTCAACCATTGTCAACCATTCTCGCCTTGGATAAGTGAGGAGCTCCGGATGTCAGGGTGTGTTATTATGGAACAATGTTGCCTGGTGATATTAAAATATATTACCACCAGAAGCACACGACAGCAGTGTCCCGATGCTATTCTTAAACTACTTAGTCAACAGCTGGTGTATCATCAGGTATCAGTCATCAGATTAGCAACACGCTTAAATGAATGTATCTAACATTGCTTTAATCTGGGGAGGAGCACAGAATACTTTTTTCCTTGAAATGCGTTCTGTCCGGACACATTTGGGTTGAGCTCACATTTTAAACAAAGCCTAACCAGAGAGACAGCATAAAAAAGCAGGGTGGGCCGGAGTATGTGACTGGAGCAGCTCTGTAATCACTCCACGCTCATCATATTAGAAGATCGGAACTATTATATAACATGGCTAGGGCAGGGCAATATATAATATCGCAATATTCTCATATAATTAGATATATCGTAATATTCATTTCATGCCATTAATGTGGAAGGAAGAGGATTTTGCATGTTTGTTATACCTTAAGAATGAATGTAAACAAAACTTGCCCCCCCCCATATATTAAATATGGATTTAATATAAATATATCATTTAAAAAAGGTGTCTAATAAAAATGAATTCATAAAAATATAATATGAATATAGTTTTTGTATACTGTATAAATTAAAACATAGATGAAAAATATATTGGTATTGGTATTATATTATTTTAATTATTATTGATAATAAATCAATGTATGATGATGTTTATTATCATTATTATTAAATAATATCATACAACCAAGATATTTTAATCCATGTTTTAATGTATAGTTTACAATTTATATACAATATACTATCGTTTTATACAATAGTAGTACATTTCCGAACCAAAACATTTATTTTGGTTTATCAATATTTCAAATGTTTTTTTTTTCTGATAAATATCTAAACAGATTTATCACCCACTCATGAGAAGCAAAACATCCAATGTGTATTGAACCATGAGGAAAATGAGGAATGCTTGGTGTAATTTCACAGCATCACTTTCAAACAAGTTAAAACCCTAAACTTTTACTCACCAAGTCGGCTTTGCTTTTCCCTGCAGGCAGTGGTCAGCTTTGCCAGCTCCTCGTACTTTGCAGCCAATTGCAGCTTGCCGTTTTGAAGATGAGGGCGATTTGAAAGGCTGTCTTCTGCAAGACTCCGATTGGTTACTAACAAGGTTTCCCTGTCCAGCTCGAGTTCCTGGAACTGAAAACAAATCTTAGTTATTCGTCACTCAAGAAAAGAAACTGGAACAACAAAGACTGCATCTTTACAAATACCATCTAAAAACACAAATCAATCGATTCTACAACCTAAAGAAAGACCAAGATGTGTTATTCAGTTATGAGTATCACAGGGACAAACCATTAAACATGTCTACTACTGTACATCAAAGTCCATTTCTTGTGTATTCGATCTTGAAGGGAGTTCACACTGACAGAGCTTAAATCACAGAAGGTCACCAAGTACTAGCTTTCCAGCTTAACTACTGTACCCACTGTATCAGGTGGCGGATCAAGCAAGCCAGTTGCTTTCAGCTTTTTGATGCCAAGGACCCCCAAATGTGATAAGGGACCTGCTTCCAAAATTATAAAGGCAGCTACACAATGTGATATTTTAAAGTCAACATTAAATGGTTAAAACATTACAAGAAACTAGAAAAGGTAAAGTTTAGTAAAGTTTGATGACAAAGCATGGCCTAAAAGTATGAAATAGTTTTAAAAGTTTGAGGTTTGATTGTTTTATTGTAAGAGAAAAGCAGAAAGAAGGTCAGATGAATACCTAGACAGGCCATGTATTAGTCCACTTCAGACCCCATTTGACCTCATTATACCCCAAGAAACCTTATCAAACCAGTTCAATTCCTAATAAAACTTTTCAGACCAATCAGATCAGAGAGACTGAGCACAAATATTACTAAGATCCCTAAAAAAGCACATCAGACCACATGTTTTTAGGCATTGCTACCATGTTTCTTAAAGGTGCTGTATGTAATTTTTGACTACTAAAGCATACAAATACCATATTATATTTGCAGAAATTTAGGAAACATGCTAAGTTCACATATTTGTTTATCTGAAAAACGATGCTGAATGCTACAGACAGTTATTTTACTTTGAAATGTGCGTTCCATGTCGGAATATCTGTTTCTGTTTTGGTCTGTGATCCCGCCCACTGCTAATTTACCCAATAGTATTTCGACATCCCGGGTTGGTGGAAAACACCGCTAAAACACCGGCTAAACACCGGCCTAAAAAGCCTCAGCCTCCATCTAAAAATATTAGCATATTAAAACATATTAAAACGCGGATAAATCAACTCATCAACTTCCAAGTGTGTAAGTCTTCTTGCCTTCCATTGTCAATTGCGCTCGTTCCTGTTGTGTGTCCTCAATCTGGCAACCTACTCACTTAAAAATGTTGGGTTAAAAATTACCCAATGGATAACCCAACTGTAGGTTATTTTAACCCAATGCATTGGGTTAAACTCCAATTGGGTTAAAATAACCCAACATTTTTAAGTGAGTAGGTTGCCAGATTGAGGACACGCAACAGGAACGAGCGCAATTGACAATGGAAGGCAAGATATTGTTTGGGTTACACCAATAACCCAACGTTTTTTACTGTGTATGTGAGAGTCGAGTCTGAGGAGGAGGGGGCGGGGGAAACAATTGTCTCCAGTATTTTGAATTTGGACTTCAGTACCCATTTCAACTGTTAACTGTCAATATTGCATACCGCATCTTTAGGTGTGGTCACATTTTCGTTGCTCAACGAAATTTCACGATCGAAATTTAAAGGCTGTCATTCCAATCGGAACACGTGCAATTAGACGTTTTAAGTGAGAGCACAAATTTTACATTTGTTCTAATTTTCAGGTTAGTCACATGAATTCACCACACTGACCAACAGAAAGCTGTTTGGTTTGAAAGTGAGCTTCTATGTAAGCTGTGCTTTATACACCGCTATTGACAAGAAACAATGTACTTTTTTGTGAAATTTAATCTAAATTTAATGTGAATACCTTAATAGTTAGTATTTCTTAACAAGTGTTTTGTAGGCATTGGTAGCATGTGTTGCTAGCATTATTTAACATGTTTTTAACACACAACAAGTTTTGGCATGTTACTATAATGTTCCTCAGGACAACATGTCCTGTTGCTTGTCACAGTTGCATCATTTACAAGAGCTTATAGCTGGAGGAGAAAGCTTTTATTCTTTTGGTATTTATCACACTGTGCTTAGTTAGGGCCCGATTTACTAAACAGGGCAAATTAGCGTGAGAATGCAATTCCAAAAAAGCGCAGATGGGAGTGGAAAGTTCAGCAAGTCATCTACTGACAACACGCAAATGAAAGACCACAGATGCAGCATGAACATTTCCATAAAGACCAACGCAATCTACCAAGAGCAGCGCAAATTAGCATCTTGTTTAAGACATGCTTTTTTTGGCCGTTACATAATGGCGCAAATACCAGTAAATTGACTAACACAAACCTAGTAAATCACCTTGTGTGATTAATTTTAATACTCTCCTCCCATACATTTTGGGAGGGAAAGGGACACTCCAACAAATGCATATGCGTTAAGTTCAGCCGCAAAAATAACTGTGAATAATAAAGATTTTTATTTTTACATAGCTACTGAAGAAGCACGTTCCACAATTGTGGTGTTTTTTACTCATTTGGAGCAGATGAACCTTAATTTAAATGTAATCCTGTATAAGGCCTTTAAGAATGCAGCTCCTCATTCAAGATGGCCATCAAGGTCAAACCACAGAAGTCAGGAATGCAAGAACACAGAGAACTCACAATTTTATTCAGGAATTATGAGCCGTACAGAGTGAGTGTGAAAAATGCAACTCAATACATCAAATCCTCAGGGGTCATATGAGGTTAGCTTAATATGCCAGGCACAGAAACCATGAACGTGTTCAAGAAAGATTGAAGGAAATCTAAGAAAGAGAAAATAACAGCCTCCAGCTTTTTACTAATGGGACTGAAGACTTTAGTTAATATATTTGATTTGTAGAGAAAAGCTCCTTATGTTTCATGAGAACAGTGAGATCTGGGAATGGCTTGGGCAAGGGCACATATCCATGTGTGAACAAAGACATTGAACATTTTGGCTGAGTAAAAAAATTCCAATTAATCATAATCTTCATTTGAACAATTTCCATATCAATTAATCAAATAACTCTTAGAATTGGTTCTTTTTTTTAAGTGAAATGTAAAAAGTAAAAGTGACATGTGAAGGCCAAGTATGGTAACCTATACTCAGAATTTGTCCTCTGCATTCTTACCCATCTAAGTCAGTGCACACACATTTGGAGTAACGAGAAGTGAACACACACACACACACTGCAAAGCATAGACACACACACCCGGAGCAGTGGGCAGCTATTTTTTCTGTGGCGCCCGGGGAGTGATTGGGGGTTTATTTCCTGCCGGTACTGATGAACAAATGATTCTTATGAATTGGTTCTTTAGTAAATAAAAACATACAGCATAGATAGTCAAAGTAGTCCAATTCGTGAGCAAATGATACTTATGTACCAGTTCTTTTTAGTGAATAGAAACATACAGCATGACCAAAGTAGCCCAATTCATGTTCAACTGACTCTTTTGAACCGGTTAATTTAGTGAGTAAAAAACATACTGCACAACCAGTGCAGTTCGATTAAAAAACAAATGAGTCATTCAATTATTCAAAAAGACTCACAAACTTAGGAGATTGACCATTTTAATCAGACTGGTGGATCCTTCATTAAAGGTGCTGTATGTAGGATTCAGCGACCTCTAGCGGTGATGTTTCAGATTGCAACCAATAAGTTTACAAGCGCGTGCTCTTGCCATTGCGCGTGCTGACCGTGCTCGAATTTATGAGCGAGCACTGTGCATAGACAGTATATAAACACACTGTACCTTCCAGACTGAGACGCAACACACCGAAGAAAGCATCACACAACATGCTGGAAACTCAGGTAAACTCCCACTGCAACGTTACAATAATAGGCTACTTTTATCAGCTTGACGTTGAACTAATGCTCCATGCGAGATCGTACCATGATAAGTATGGAACCCCATCAACCGTGCCGAATTGTGCCACTGCAAGCACCACTTCACATTTTCTTCAGGAAATGTACATTCTAGGTTTGTAGATAAGGTTTCTCCATGATTCAAATGCCCTGCCGATGTTGATCCGTGTTTTTTACCCGAAGTTCATCCGATTCACGTCTGGCCTTACGAGCTTCAGCAGAAAACTTTTGTTTTTTGTTTTTATCAATATGTGGAGTTTGTGTTGGAGTCTGTGTTGTGCTGGGAGCAGGTCGTTTCTTAGTGTTATCAGACATGTCATAAGTTGCATAAGTCATAACTTAAGTCCATGTCATAAGTTGCCATGTCGTCGCTGTTGAGTGCAAAGTCAGTAGGCTAGACGAGGCGAGAGGCTCGGGAGCGCGCGTGCAGGTGACGTCACTGGATTTTGCGGTAAATCCGACCCGGCACCTTCACATAAAAATAAGAATACTTGCTTTCCGAGGTAATAGCAAAACCTGCAAAGTGGATCATTTTAATGTGAGATTACAACCCCTTCACACACATGCAATTAAAAAAGGATTCATTTTAGTAGAAAAGTTACATACAGCACCTTTAAATTAACTTACTGAATCTGTCAAAGCGGTTATGGAATACTTGGAATTACTATGGAATTACTTACAGTGATACATTTTAATATAACTGTTTTACTCAAAAGGCAATTGAAAGCTTACTTTAAACTTCTATTTTTTGGTTGCGTTCATTATTATATCTGTTAAATAAAATCAATAGAACTGCATAGTTTGGGCCACCAAGTTAGAAGGTTATAGCAGTAGCTGAGAGATACTTTTTTTCATAGAAGAAAAAATTATATTTTAACTGAAATATAATCAAACAATCAATTCCAAAACTGATCGAGGTATTGATTTACCTCAGAGAAAACCTCTCGGAGGTAAAGACCTCACTCACCACAATTTAATTCTTTCTGAACGCCACTAAATATTGACATTCAACAATATTTCTGTAAAAGCAAGTTGACGATTTCCAGATGAAAGCGACTGAGCATTCTTTCAGTGATTTGCCATTGAAAAGGCGACAGCCTGGAGCGCCAGTGGAGACAATGCTCGATTAAGCAACCGCCTCAGTCTACCACGTCTTGCATAATTACAATAAAACAAGGTTCCATGATGAAATAATCCTTTTGGAATGGCTGCTGGACAACTCTGTCCACATGTCCTTTACAAAAAGCACCATTATTCGCTCTGACCGTCCTGCATGACATGGCCCAAGACCACTCTCTAACCATAGAGGGAAAAGGAGAGACAAGTCCAAACCAATGTCCTCATGGAAAGCATTCGCAAAGGCCCAGACATCAGTCAAAACCACAGACCCCTACTTTCACTGTAAGTGAGGGTTTGGGTCATAACAGAACTTCATTTTTCTTCTCCTGTAGCTGCAATGAATATTAACTGCCGGTTTTATGCATTTCAAAACTTGGGGAACATTATGAAGACTGAGTGTGCTTAGTCAAGCGTATAAGAGGATTAATGATTTATTCGCTCAACGAATACGAGAATTTTGCCTTCCTACTTAATGCTGTGTGAGACCCTCAAACATGGTGGTGATATTCCCACTGGTGGCACATCTATCTTCTGAAGACGATGAAACTGGAATACTTGAGCTGCTTAGAATAACTCAAAAGAGCATACGTGATCAGAGCATGGTTAAGGTTATGTGAGGTTCTTTTTGTTCGGAAATAACTTCAAATTTTTAAGGTCAATTGCTTGGTTCAACTATCGACATAATTGCTATTTACACGGGGACGTTCCATCAACGCCTCAAGAGAGTGGGTGATGGTTGAATGTTTCTCTTTAGAGACAACTTCTTCAGAATGGTAGAGCACAGAACGAGCAGATAATCATTTTCTAATTAAAGGATTATTATATACAGCATAAGCAATGTAAATACTCAGAACTAATCCCTCATCAAATTGAAGATGGAAAATGCCAAGCAGTTTTTTGATCACATAATGCTAAGTGATTGCAAATTACACGCATCAGTTCTGCATGACGATTGAGCCGTGAATAGTAAAATGCAAACACATGAGATGTCTATGCTGTCCTAGTTTGACATCCTTCCATTTTTTAGGGGTGAGTGCAAAGTTTAGGCCTAAAATTTTGAATTTGGTCCAAAGGGTCAAGTTTTTGTTGGTTTTCGCAACATTAGGCCTTGCTAGTACATGTAATTTTTTCAACAAAAAGAAGTAACAATTTCAAAATGGATTGCCAATTAAAAATGTAGTGTATTTTGACAAAATCTTTTTTTTTATTTTAAGTAAATATATTCAATTATATTAGATATTTACCAGTGCCAATTCTTACTTAAAAGCATTAAATGCACTTGGATAGTCACTAAGGGCATTTTCAGAGCTGTAGATCGTTTGCTTGGTTCCAAAACAGGGACTTAAATAGTTACAATGTTGCATTTTATTCTTGATTCGTTTTGCTTTTGTTCAACATTGTTCAATTTTTATGCAAGTCACATGTGAATAAAACTGTTCTCTCATTGGCCAGAGTGCACCTCTTTATGTTCCAGGATTCTGCTAATAGTGTCAACCATCAAGATTGATTGACAAGAGAATGGGAATCAAGGCTTTATCGGAACAGTAGTCCTGCAACTTTTTTAGAGAACTGCAATTACACGACAATTTAAGGTAAACAGGCACTCTTTGGTTTGCTGCAATGTCCTCTCCAAAAGAATCAGACACATTTTCCATTTGTTCGTCCATTGAGCATTGCTTTCTCACCACAACCAAAGCACTCCAGAGTAGGGTTGGGAATCGAAAATCAATTCCAATTCCAGAATCAGATACTTCAGGTCAGGAATTGGATACTTAAAATTTAGATTTTGCTTATCGATTCCTGTGTGCATATTTTAATGTGATTGTAAACTATTCAAGCACAAGAAGACAGGAATGAGAACTCAATTAGACAATTATGCACTGTTTTCTTTGCTGCACACACATCCAAATCAAGTCTCCTCTCATATAGAGTGCGAATAATCAATTAAGTTGATTTTCTTGAGCTTGAATGGACCAATACACACACAACTGTCTCAAAATATTCTCAAAAATAATTGAGTTCTCTTTCGTACTTTCTTGCGCTTGAACAAAATAAACTTGCAGCCATCTGTCATTAATGTTATTTAAAGAACTAAAATCACTCACTGATCTTGAATGAATAACTTTTGTAACTTGGAATCAAAATGATAACAATCGGAATCGATAAGCAGAATCGGAATCGCTACAACTCAAATGATACCATTTCTGTTCATTACAATCAGGCCAATTGTTTCTGTCCGACTCAGAGTGTGCAACTCCAGTGTTCATGTATGCCTAAATTAACCCAAATAAAGGAGAAAAACAGGGTCTGAATCTGAAACAAATGCTGCATACAAGCCTGGTGTGAAAAGACCCTTCCGGCGCAAAGACCCTACCATACTTCCTGCGCAATGCAGTGCCAAGCACGACGTAAGTGTTTTTTGCAAGTTTCAGCCCAACGCAGTTATCATTTTCACGTCATGAGCCACGTTGTTTAAATAGCAAATGCATTTGCGCCCATTTGTGCGCCCATGGGCATGCTGGTCTGAAAACGAGGTGTGTTCAGGCACATTGTTGGTGGGTTGCTATTTTGAGGCAACAAAAACACACTGCACCATTGACCAACAAAAACCTGGTCTAAAGTCAATGGCACAGTATTTTGTTTGTTATTTAAAGAGTGCGTTAGTAATGTGCGCCTATAGGCGGGTCCACAACGCTCTGCTTATATTACACACAGAGGGACGCATAGCAGCACACAGACATGCCAAAATAAAAGGATTACAATGTAAAAGATTAATATTGTGTACATAAAGATATGGTGGAATACGGCTTGTCCCGTAGATGGTCTGCTAGCGCGCTTTAACCTCGGGAAGGGGAAAGGAAATTACATTCTGATTGGTTTTTTGCACGTTATGCCCAGAACACACCCATTACTCATTTAGAGAATAGAGATAACCTTTTTAGACCATTTTCCTGTCGTTAAACTAGCAAAAGTGGATTCGGACACGCCCTAAGTGCAGTTGCGCCCTGCGCTTTAGACCATGCGCTTAGATCGTTAAAATAGGGTCCTTAGACTCACTAGTGAAGTGTTTGGGACTGAGTTTCATCATTATCATGAATAATTAGCTATATAACTGCCATTGAGAGGAATGGGAATTCTAATGGATGGCTCAAACCAGGTGTTATAGACCTCCTCGGTTAGGCCTGAAACAGGCCTGTGAATCATCTAGCTATGCAAATTTGCATTCCAAAATGTGTCAACACCACGTATGTATGAATTGTATTCTTAGCATTCTGAGGCGCCATTAGAGTGTGTCTTTTCTATGGTCAGTTCTTTTTCAGATCAACTACTACAACTATATTGGCCCTTCGAATACTGAACTCTGCTACCGCTATGCAAGAATGCACAGTAAGTATGTACAACGGGACCACTCGAATGCAATGTAGTGGCCAAGTATTCATGTCTGCCTAGTGTAGAGTTTCCAACCATTTGTCTTTGGATTTAGGAGTTGGTTGTGTTTAAGATTAGGAATAGAGTTAAAGCTATGATTGTTTGATAATGGATGTAGATCCAGGAACCTGTACTACTTGGGAAAATCATGTGGTGCAATTTACACCACAAACTAAAACATGATAGATGTTACTTGTTTCATGACAGGACCAAGCAGAGGAAGACTACAAGCTCTCAGCTCTCATTAACTGTTTTCACATTACTCCAGCCCACTCCAACCAGGCAAGCATTTCCATGGTTTCACAGCAAACAAAGAGAACCGTATCTTTCCAAAGAGTCACTTAAAGTTTCGGAATCTATTTAAAGATGATACAGATGTTGTCGACCACTAAATGAGGGTATATGATCAGTGAAGGATCGTTTAAATTCTTGCAGAGCCATTTTGGGGTTCTTGACAAGACGATAAAGGATTTGGGTAATGAATTGGATATGGGTTGTCACAGATTTTCCTACAGTGCATTCATGATCCAAAGTGAGACTTTGGCAGAGATGGCGTTCTTCTTATCTCTCCTGCAAACCTAATCTGTTTGCATTTAACACCCAGAAATTACACTCACTCTGATGCTCTGCTTAACAATTATGACTGCTCAGCGGGACTGTATTCATGTCATCTTTTTTAACTACACATGGAGGCAAAAGTATGAATATTTATCTTGTATTCTTAATAAGTTAAACATATTCCAAAGCATGCTGTGCTAAATATGCATAACTGTTAATGTTTAGGTGACATGTCTGTTTTCTTGTGATTTGCTTAAAAAAAATTATAAAACAAAATAGGGCAATAGCAGGTTCTAACTCTTATTTTTTTGGCCACACTTTAAGGACCCCTTGAAATTGCTTGATGAGTGCAGTTTTATTTCTAGTGTTGTCAAACTTCTTATTTCAATAGGAAATATCTCAAGACATATCAAAGAGTTTGTAGCGTAGAAATCAAATTGCAGCAAACGCAATTTGAAGCCAGGGTCGTCAAGCAACTCTCCGTTGGCTTGCGAGCTTGAAAAACCAAACTCTAGTCAGGCCAATCACATCGTGTATAGAGTCGGTGGGCGGGCTTAACATAATGACGGCAGAGTTGCGACGGTTCCGCGTGTATTCCCTGCTACTTGAAATTGAAAACAAAGAAGATGGGTCTTTCGAATCGGCTTTGGTCGCGACTCGGAAGACTTGGAGTTAAGCTTTTCTTTGAGAAAAGAACAAAGAACGGCACTGAAGTCATTCTTAAAAAAGGAAGATTGTGTTCCGAGTTTTGCCTACCGGATACCGCAAAAGTTGAATCTATCAACTAGCTCCGCTGGTGGGAGAACGCTCTGATTGGTTGTAGCGCTATCCTATTGAGTGCAGAGGGAATTTGAAAGACAACTGTTTATCCCGCCCCTCGGATTGAGCCGTGCCAATGGTGTGTTCCCAGACCCAACATCTTGATGTGGGTCTGGCTTGTCAGGCTAAAGGGTTTGTCCTTTTTACAGCAAAAAAGGCTATACTTAGATCGCAGACAAGAACCATGGCTGCGTTCGAAATCGCATACTCTCTTCAGTAGGTAATTATTTTGAATAAGTAAAAACTTCACGACTACTAAAAAAGTGTGTGCTATATATTATGAATGTGTATAGTATGAAGGTAATCTGGATGTACTACAATCACCATGATGTCATTATCATGTGACCTACCAGCATCAGTTGCGTAGCTTCACTAGCCACGTTTCCATTACAGATTTGCGCAAAATTTTTACGATATTTTCTAAATGTCGCTCAAAAAGTATTGCAAAATGACGGTGTTTCCATTAACCGATGTTATGCGACAGACACGTATTTTTTTCCTCTAGCGATAAGTCATTCCAATAATTATGGCAAAGGATGTTGGTGGGTTTACGTATATCCCAGCCACTGCACTAGCCATTATTTTTAATCGAAGGAGACGTAAGCGTGTTATCCATGCATTAATAGCAAGGAAAGCCCCTTATAATTGGGTGTTTCTCCCTCATATCTGCTTCAGTGTCTTGACTGTGTCATTTCTTTGTGGTTTAGAATCCAGTATTCCCGTAATTCTTTAGATTTTTTATAACAGTTTAATAAAGAACTCTGTCTCGTCTTCTGTCCAAACATACCGCGCCAACTCAGGTGACCTGTAAATGCGCAAAAACTGTTTCCATGAAAGGTTTGCGAAATATTCCTTTTTCGAATTGCCTGAAAAACCACCTCATGCGGAAGTAAAAACTTTTTGCCGATATATGGGAGTTTTTGTGAAATTAACGTGTTTTCAATACACAATTTCAATTTGAGCAATTTGAAGGGTAATGGAAACGCAGCTACTTTCATTTACAAATCCTCTCCCGTGGCCCTAATGGGATAGTAAATCGAATGCACACTTCAGAATCTCGCCGGAAGAAGTAGGTCATCCGGGTAATTTTTTTACTACCCTCTTAAGAGTACAGTGAATGACATACTTCTTTTGGCACATCCTGTTTTTCGTCTATATAGTAGGGAAGTATGCGATTTCGGATGCAGCCCAGGATTGTCAGTTGCAGGTGGCATTGGGGGAGGGGCATATTTATTCTACAGATCATTTGATTGGACAAAAATCTGTATAGTACAACATGACTCATTAATATAAATAATAGATAGAACAGTGTTATTTCAGTATTAGCCTATTTCTATACTATTACAGTATTTATAAATAATTTGAATGCGCTTTTATTAAAGCTGCAGTCGGCAAGTCTGGCAGATTGAGGGGACTTAGCCAAAATGTTTAATGTTTACAACTTTCATGCCCCTCCCCCACTACCACTGAGCACCCTCCCATCGAGTTTGTGCTCGTCAGTGCGTGTGCATCAGATTTTCTGTGAACGCGTCCGTCTCTTCAGCATCAATCAACACCATGGAGTACTCGGAGGTAGGCTGCCCTGGCTAATCTACCCATAGATAGCAATTACCGAGGAATTGGAAGCTTGTTAGTAGATTTTCTCTCCGCCATCACACTTTGTACAATCCAACACACCTGCATACTTAAGGCGTGTGCATGTGATAAAGGGGGGAGGGGGAATCTTTGGCGTGTGCACGAACTGTGATTGACAGTCAGATCTCACACAGCCCTGCGCTGATTGGACCAGAAGAACCGGAGCGGTGGATTTTGCAAAACAAATAACAGGCTCTAGGTGGATGTAGAAGCGCAGGTTTTTTTTCTAAAACCAGCTGATTTACGTTGTTCTGTCGGAGCATAGTGTCGGTTTCAGTGAATATGATCAAAAAAATCTTGCCGACTGCAGCTTTAAATACAGCTATTTAGCTTACATTTATTTTTTTATAATTTTAGTCTTAGCAGTTGTTGTACTTTAACTTGCACTTATTTCAGTTAGTTGCCAAAAACAACATTTCTAATTTCCATTTAAGTTACGTTAAGGTGATGTGCACCTAGTTTATTCTGAAATAACTTGGTTTTGCACTAGGTAGGCAGCTCACTAGGTTTTGACACAGAGCTAATAAATCTGCCAGAGCATCTCTTTTAAACTTAATGCAGCTTGTCACAGATAGAACATATTAATCTGAGCATTTGCAACTCCAGCAAAGGATGTGGCTTATGGTATCTTAGCAAGGATGTGGCTCAGACACCAAAGACACATGCTCTTTCACATTTCACAGACCCATGATCTATCTTTTAGTGACTAGGCCCTCTTTCCTTCTCTGGTTAGTATTCAATACTGCTGAGTCTGCAGCATGCGTCATAAGTCACCCAGAGCCAATAACTGTCCAAGTCCAGCCCCTGCTGATGTGCGTGTCTTTCACACTTGTGGTCGGATAATGCACATTCTGAAGACGGAGGGCACAGCAGGGTGTTCGGCCCCCTCTCCAAAAGAAGGCCCAAATTTCTCCAGTATCTCTGATCTTTGCCCATTTCCTCACTCTCTTGCTGTTAAATGCAAAAGTAATATTCCCAGACATCCAGAGAGCGTTTTCCCTAAACAGGAATTGACACAGACTATCCATTTCCGCTTGCAGCTGCCTGTGTTTCTGTTTATACACTGTGCAGATGCAAGACCTCTGGAGACCATGTGGGCTGGGTGATACAATGGTCATAAAACAAATATGACAAATCAAATGCCTGCAGCTACAAACTGAAAAATACCTTACAGGAATAGTTCATTAGACAGCTAAAAAAATGAAGCTTCTGTCATTATTTACTTGTGTAATTATAAACCTGTGACTGTCTTTCTTCCAATAAACATTGGGGGGCTGTAACTTTTTCAACTTTAAGGACACAAAACCATCATAAAAAGTATCATGAACTCGAGAACCAAACTAAAAGTGAAAAGATCAGAATCAAGCGAACAATTCATTCACAAATTAAGTTTTTCCTCACCAAGTTGGTCTAAAATACATTAAAACATTAATATTGTAACATGTATTTATTTTAAAATGTAATTTATTTCTGGTGGCAAATCATTACTCCAGTCTTCAGTGTCACATGATCCTTCAGAAATCATTCTAATATGCTGATTTAGTGCTCAAGAAGCATTTATTATTATTATTAATGATTAGCAGTGCTGCTAATATGTTTGTGGAAACCGTGATAATTTTCAGTATTCTATGAGTATTCTCTAGTTCAAAAGAACAGCATTTATTTGGAATGCAGAACTGTTGCTCTATAAATGTCTTTACTGTCACTTTTGATCAATTTAATGCATCCTTACTGAATAAAAGTATTAATTTCTTTAAAACAACTGTACCGACCCCAAACTTATGAATGGTAGTGTATGTAGCTACTTCACTTGTGTGATTTGTTTTTATAAAATTTGTATTAAAAGTGTTCAAATATTTCAAATCTATTATTAAATCACAAGCAGATTTTACACTTGTCCTGTCTGCTACTGGTCGACAAACAGATGATGACCTTGCCTTAAACTCACAGTATCGGTTGAGCCAATGAGATTTAACATTCAAGCTTGAGATGTTTTCAACATGAAAGCAATACAAAACAGCAGAGGTAAGAATCTATATGATTAATGATGGCTGTACACATTGAGCATGCAGCGTAAGCACAATACATTAAGACCATCTGTTTAGTCCAATATAGTTCAGCTTGGTCAATAAACCATGAATGACCAAAGAGTTGCTGTTGCTGATGAATTCAAGGAGTCTAATGAGCACATAAAGTTAACCATAAAGGCCGTCTCATTGCTATTCATAGGAAAGAGCACAGCCTGGTATTACAGAGCCTTTTCCATTTAGTAAAACCACCACAATCTCTTGTTAGAGAGTGACACTCATGCATACAAGAGCAATGACTGTATCTAGAGCACTAGACCATTGTGACCCCTTCATTGCGGTTGCCCTTGGAGACCTCGGTGTGTTAATGAATTGACCAGTTTGTGATGGGAATAGCGATGGGCCTCACCAATCACAAGTCGTTTGGTGTTTGACCTCGACGACCCTATAGCATATCTGCACGGATATCAATAAAGGCCATCAACCCATAAGATGTAGAGTACTAGAGTCTGCATGTATATTTGCAGATGTTTGTGTTGGTATCATTCTTATCTTTACCACATGGTGCTGATGTTACAAACACATGGTCATTATCTTCTCTAATGTGGCAAGACTGATCAGTTCAAATGATAGTAAAAAAAAAAAAAAAAAAAAAATCTGTCCTGCCGCCTGCTCTTTTGCACACAATGAAAGCGAATGGTGACGGAGGATGTAAAGCTCCATAAATGACCAAAAAGTATAAGGAAAATAACCATAACCATAAATGTCATGCCATATTCCAAGTCATTTAAAGCCATTTAGCTTTCTGTTAAAAAAAAAAACGTTTTCACCATTGGATCTCACTTGTCTTGTAAAAAATCGTGACGTGAAGTTTAAATGTGCAAGCATGAGATTTAAGAATAATAACTTAAATTTTGGTCTGTTTCTCCTCTGTAGACTTGCATTGTACCATGGTCATTTTTATCATTTTTTCAGCTTGACATCCTCAGTCCTAATTCATAGCCAGGACATCTCCTGTTGCGTTTCACATTTAAAATAAAGTAATACAGGTTGAGCATGAAATCAGGAGCCAAACCCCTTAATTGATGTGTATCATATTTTATGAAGACTAAGATTGTATTTATGACCTAGTAAAAACATATTTGTCCTTATATTTCAAACAACACGCTCAGGCTTCCTGCAAGGCATGCAGCGATCTGGTATCAGACTACAGCAATCTAAGTCTCAGATGTCATATATCCCAGTCTACAGTGACACCAGATCAGTCCTAAACGAGAAACGATTTTCTAAGCTGAAAATGAATTATGCACCTTAAGAGCTCTCAAATAACCTCGCTATGTCTCAATACATCTAAGAGAGAAATATAGCCTAAACATGGCGAGCCAGAAAATATATACAACCATTAAAAAAAATGCATTTCAGATGTGTATTGAACACTGATTGCATTACATTTACAATGATGAGCCATGCTTAAAATGCAATATGTAAGAGATATTGTACTATCACTTGGTCATTATTGTGACTGTCAGCCAGTCTATATGAAAGATGGGGGGAGGGGGGTACACTATCTATACATTAATATATAAATAAATAGACATGAAATGTTAATTTGAGATTTTAGAAAGAAGCTTTCAGTAAAATATTCCATAACATCTATTAGGAAAACAATAGTTCATTGGGAAAAGAAAATTGCAACAACACAACAATACTAATTTAATAATCTGCAACTTTGTGTAGCGTTTCTGTTATGTTGATACAGTTGAACAGTCACTGTACATAATGCGTAAAATATTTAATACATTAATGATGCGATTGACTCATGAAAATCAAGTAGGCTAGCCTATTCTTTAGACCTGCGTATAGAAAACTGGCTTTTATTTCATGTGTGTAAAAAATACGCATTTTGTCAACAGTTTAGTTGCAAAACTACAACGGAAAATGAAATATGTTGAGCAGCATATTACTTAAATTCGTTATTTACTTTTAATGTAAAAACTTTAACATTGGCCATTTTCAAAGAAAAAAAAATTGTCTGTAGGATACAAAAGATTTATTTGATCAAGTATATGAGTCTTTGTAGCTCGTCTGCAGTGCAATGGTCTGCAGTGCTGTATACAGTACAGGATGAATGTATGTGATTATGATGGCGTGTAATGCATATAACATGCTACACAAATCACTCGACTGGAGATGAATGGAATAATCTACCGCACAGTTTTGGTAAAATGTGCATCAATTGTTCAGAGAGAAAAATGACAAACGTGCAAAGAAACAGTCTGTTAAAGCTCTCAAATGAGTGTGTGAAACGAAGAAATACCTTTTCACTGAGTCGCACGACCTGATTAATTTTTTCTTCATCTTGAAGGAGCTCCCGTAGTTCACTGCTACTGAGGACCCTGTACCCATCTGGGTAAGAGTTCACGTCCCTTGTCTGGGACATTCTTGTCCCCGTGAGGCGCACTAAACAACTCCGTTTGCCAGCCATTTAACTTCCATTTTGCTCACGCTCGGCGCCAAATGTACGCGAACACGGGAGTGGTGCTGGAGAAGCTCTCGTCGGCATGAAGGAGCACCACGGACTGTTAGCGAAGACAATGCGCTGAGAGTATAGCACACGTTTACAGATTCAGCCAGTTCCGCATTCCACCGCGAGGAGGCGCTGTGCCGCAGCAGTTACAACGCCATACACACTGTACAAAGACATACAGACATCAGCTACATTCTGCAGAGATAGCCTATAATACGATTCTTGATACAAAAAAATAAACGACTTTAACTGATCCGAGATATTTTTCTCTGAAGCAAAGGGATATTCATTTATTTTACTTGTTATAATCGTATCGATTTCTAACTATTCAGATTTTTTAGTGTTGATGGGTCAAAAAATCATCATGAAGTGCCTTTGACACTTCACAATTTCACATTTCACATTTAACTTCATATTTGTTGTATCAAGGAGACATTAGGCTGTTAGAAATGCATGTTGGTCACTTGTTATAAGTTAATTGCAAGTACGAGCAAACCACAAAATATGTCCACCCTGTGTCATGGACACATTCAAAGTGGAGTAAAAAACATTTAATGATTATAAAATTTAGATTTTCAGAAAGATATTTAGTCCCTTTCTCAACAATGCATTTTAGTTCATGGGAAAAGTCTGCAAAATATTGTTTCCCTATAAAATATATGATAGTTGCTCTTTCTTTTTCTACATAAAATCTGACAACAATGGTTGACTAAAACTAAAAACATCGTTTTCGTTACTTGAAATAAATAAATGATAAAATATTAAATAAATAAATATTAATAAATAAATAACAAATATATTATTATTTATATCTATTTTGCCTTGGCAACTTATTGAAATCAGTTTAGTCACCATGAAATCAAAACTGACAATTACTTTTATGGAATATTGTAGTGTTTATTATTAATGATTTATCCTTAAATTCATGTGCCCTCATAATCTTTCATGGTTGTTTTGTTTTCTCGGGGGTGGTCATTTTATGCACATTACAGTAAACAACAACAAAAATATACAATAAAATATGCCATTTTGGTCATTATCGCAAAAATAAACAGAGTATGTCGAATATATTTTTATTCTAAAATATTATTTTCTAAATCAGTAAATGTAAATTATTATTTATAAGCTTTTTAACTGTATGTCCAAATTAATATATTCTTCTCTTTTCAGTGTAGGCACTCCTTAATAAACTACAAACCCCGCGATTCAACAGAAAAGGTCTAGTCCTGTCGCGTGATCATATTGATGGATTTCTATGACGTCTTTATTCTCCGACAAGACAGAAAAACATGGCGTCGTTCGCTGGAGATCGATGGAGGGAAGCGCTCAAAAACCACGATATCTTCAAGAAATTACAAGAGAGCCTTCATTTAGAGCCTCAGGGGACTAGCAAAAGAATAGCCAAGAACCTAACGTTTTGTCTGAACGGCGACCTGTTTACATGGGATACTGTTGAGAGTGTGTTTTACACCACAAACCTACGACAGCTGAACGCTAACGGCGACACAGACACTTCTAAATACCAGGTGAGCGTCTTTAAATAGTGTCTGTCTGGTGTAGTTATTTCACGGACAGTGTGTAATAGTGACCGAACTCTCCGCAGACTCTGCTGTGCATCAACCCGCCGCTGTTTGAGGTGTGTCAGGTTCTCGTCAGCCCGACGCAGTATCATGTGGCTCTCATCGGTCAGCGTGGAGCGACTATACTGGAACTGCCGCAGCGCTGGGGAAAGAGGTCCGAGTTTGAGGGTGGACGCCTCCAGATCAACTGCAAGTGAGTGAACTTCGGCTTTAGGGGAGCTGCATTCATTCCTCCGTCAGGTCCTTTGGTTTTATATGTTTTCTTCTTCACAGGACGATTCCAGTGGCTGAACGCTTCTTCACCAGTTCTGCTTCTGTGACACTACGACAAGCTGCCTGGTATCCCAGTGAAACTGAGGAGCCTCATCTAGTTTTACTGACCTCAGATAACACCATCAGGTATCTTAAGTAAATGACTGACACCGGTGTTAAAGGGATAGTTCATCCAAAAATTAAAGTTTGTCATCATTTACTCACCCTCAAGTTGTTCCAATCCTGTACGAGTTTCTTTCTTACGTTGAACACAAAAGAAGATATTTTGAAGAATGTTAGTAACTAAACGGGTGATGGCACCCATTGACTTCCATGGGGTTTTTTTCTACGATGGAAGTCAATGGATGCCGTCAACTGTCTGGTTACCGACATTCTTCAAAATATATTCATTTGTGTTCAACGGAAGATAGAAACTCATACAGGTTTGGAACAACTTGAGGGTGAGTAAGTAATGACGACATTATCATTTTTGGCTGATCTATCCCTTTAAAGATGTCTCTCTGAACAACAGAATTACTGTATTGTACTGGGGTTGTTTAAAGAATGTTTTTCCCTCCAGATTTTATAATCTTAAGGAACCGCAGTCCCCTGCCAAAGTGTTATCAGTGTCTCAGTTGGATGAGGACAGCAATGTTCATACAAGAGGGTAAGATTGTCAGTTTTCTACCAAACGACAATTTCGCTGCTATATTATTCATTTTATCAGAAGGTTTTGCCAGAAGCTATGAGTATTTTACTTGGAATGGATCAGGGCAATTATTGTTAGCTGAAACTAAAGTCATTTGACATCAAATAAACATTAACTGAAATAAAATAGAATGTTAAAATTAACTTACTGTCTGACTTAACTGTCAGCTAGTTGCCAAGGCAGCATTTCTCATTTTCTTTTAGTTGAAGTACTAAAATCATTAAAAATAAATAAATGGAAACTTACAAACTATATAGACATATTGGTAACACTAATAATAATGTTTCATAATTTAATCTTGGTCAATGCATTAACCAACAGCGAGCAAAACATTTGTTACAGTATTTTTTAACATTAGTTAATAAAAATACAACTGTTCATTGTTAGTTCATGTTAGCTCAGATCCATTAAAAATTAACTGATAAAACTTGTTTTTAATAATGTATTAGTAAATGGCGAAATGAATAAATTCTATAGAAGTATTTTTTAGGGCTGTCAAAAGATGAATCGCGATTATCGCATCCAAAATAAAAGTTTGTGTTTACATAATATATATGTGTGTACTGTGTATAATTATTTTGTATATATAAATACACACACATGCATGTATATATTTAAGAAATATTTGCATACATATACTGTATATATTTATATATAATCTATATTATATATAAATATAGTTTTTTTATATATAAATTACACATTTTTCTTAAATATATACAAGCTTGTGTGTGTATTTATATATACAAATTTAATTATACACAGTACACACACATATATTATTTAAACAAACTTTTATTTTGGATGTGATTAATCGCGATTAATCTTTTGACAGCCCTAGTATTTTTTCTTCATTTCATATACTTAACAAATGAAAGCTTATTGTAAAGTGTTACTGGCATACTTTGAAAAAAAACTAAAAAGACTAAATTCGTAGCAAAATTACTAAACCTAACTAAGTAAAATGAAAACAGCAAATATAAAATCTAATTCAAAATATTAACAAAAAATATGGTAACAATTTATTTTACAGTGTCCTTGTTATGTTACATGTAGTTACTGTTGTAATAATAACTATAAATTATGCATAATTACATGCAACTAACTCTAAACCAACTCCTATTCCTAACCCTATGGTAAGTAAATGTAGTTAATAATTATTACTCAATCAGTACTTACATGTATAATTACACTGTAACACGGGCACCTTAAAATAAAGTGTGACCAAAAATATAATATAAATTAAAATAATATAAAAATATAAAATGTGTAATATGAAAAATGATATATTAACACTGGTTAAAATCTAAAAATGAGGTGTTAAGATATAAATGTACTGATAAAGACCAAATAACTGAAGTATTGTTTTCGTGCAGACGTTCCTATGCAGCGTCTCTGGGAGAGACGGCTGTGGCGTTTGACTTCGGACCGCTGGGGGATTCTCCTCGTCTGAGCAGTTTGCGTATGAAGGCAGAGCTGCTGGTGTATCCACTGTACATACTGTACGGGAATGGAGAGACATTTTTGTCTTATATCTCTCTCACACACAGGTAACAATCACGTGTCTATAACTGTGCCATGATGCCTTTAAACTATAAAGATTATAACTATAAACTATAAAGTAAAAAATACTCATTGGCAAATACAGGGTTCCTACGTATTTTGGAAAAATATGGAATTTGAGTAATTTCCAGGTCTGGTTAAGTATCGTTAGGACCACCCATTGGCCCAATGACGGAGTCCAACGGCCTGGGCGAAGGGATAATGCGTGTATGTCCTTTCAGCGCTCCAGTGAAGTTCACTTAATTTATTGGAATTTAGTTTCAATATTACTTTAGCTCTACGCCTAATCTGACTCCAATTTAAAATGATAATCAAATTTAGATTGTGTTTCTGATTAGAAAATAGTCATAATATAAATTATGAATTAATTTAGATCTTTGATTATTCTTAGCATCTCATAATTTCATTAAGGACCCGGTGTCGCTTTGAGACGTCACGTCACGAATGTGCGCTCACGATCACAAACTAGCCAGTTCTGAAATAGTCAGAGGGTGCAGTGCAAGTATTTTACCCTATGCAGCCGCTCACTGCTGACTCGTAACAAAGGTGTCATTTTTTTTAATAGTTGCGAGCTTGCATCGTGCTAAGTCAGTGATAATCAGAAATCGGAAGGTCTCCTTAATGATGTGCCCCATGCTCCATTCATAGTGCCTTCGGTTTAATCTATCCTGGACTAGGGATGGCTCGATACCATAATTTTGGTTTCGGTACGGTACCAGAACCTAATACCTCGGTATCGATACTACATCGATACCACAGGTGACAAATAACCAGCCTCAAAATTTAAGTGAATTGAAACAATTTTATTAAAAAACACTGCTTGAAACTCTGCAGTACTGAATGTGCAAACAAAAAGTATCAAAATGTTAAAATAAATAAATAAACAAAAAAACAGTCAGGGAACTTACAGTAGATTAAATTTTGATTTTGAAAAAAAAGAAAGAAAGAAACCTGAAATGATACAATTAAAATAGGTTAATATCTATAATAATTGATTAATATAGAATAATAATAGAATAATGAAATGAATAATTTTTAGCTGACATGCATTAACAGAGAATTATCAACATTTATAGCATTTATTCATCTTGGTTTGATTACTGTTTGGTTTGTGTTTGGGTTCATATTAGTTTAATGCATTGCATATAAAGTAATGTTAACATGCTAAACATGTATTAGTATATTTAAATAATAATTACTGATTGATCTAGATTAATAAATGCTATAATACGGTTAGGTCAGGTTACCTAATGAATGTTGACAAATGTAGCTTAAATGTAAAGTGTTACTCTAACATTCATATTAGTAATATCCATATTACTACTATTACTCTAGATTCCTTAGATTCCTCTAGGGGTCGCACTCGCCACAGCAGCAGTGATATGCCATTCATTTTACTATCACTAATACTAAAATTAATATCACTAATCTCTTTATTCATTCAAATTCAATTAATATATGATTGTTTGAAAGTGCAAAAATTATGAGACCTAAACTTCATTGGTTCTAGCGTGTCATGCAAGCACATTTGAGCTTTCGTGTTTACCGTGTCATATATAATTGATAAGCTTTTATGTATGTGCGCTATGAATAAAAGTCTAAATTAAAACAGTTGAATGATGGACTCACCTGTCGATCTCTGAACTCTTTGAACAAGTCAGGATGATCAAGTGACAAGTGCTCAACGTTAGCCAAATTTAATGTGTTGCCTCCCGTCGCAAATTTAAAGCAGTGTTTGTAGAGTGGTGCATTGAGGTCTGTTGCTTCACCTTTCTCATTACTTTTGTAGGCAAAGTAATGCTATATTTCACTCCTACTGCTCTCTTTATTTATTAATTTCGGGCGTGTAGAATGAGCTTCATCTGTTTGATCCATCGTGTTCCTCCGTTGTCACCGTTTGCCGGTTGTGCGTGACCCGCGTCAGTTTGGGTAGCGCACTGCCGCCTAGCGGTGAACTTCGAAACAGCAGCGCATTAAATACCGAATTGAGCAAAATTATGATATTGTACCGTTTGAAATATAATATATACCGGTATTTTTGCAGTACCGGTATACCGCGCATCCCTATCCTGGACAGAGATTTGCGGAAACACCAGACTACAATTTAATCTACTGGTAATAATGATTTCTAAAAAAAAGTGAGAATAAATCAAGATGTAACATTTATTTGTCAGGTAAAATGTATCATGCCAATTACACAAGTGATTAAAAGCCAATTCAGAAATAATAAATACATAACATCAGTTAATCAAAGATGACTCTAAGGGGCTATTTACACCTGGCCACTTCATGTGTTTTCTCAGATCGGATAGCTATCTGATTTATCAAAACGATTCCATTTACACCTGGTCACATAAATGTGTTTTTGCGAAACGGATTTAAATCCGATCTTCAATTCTCGCGCTATATGCAGATTTAATGGAGTGCACGTCACCGAAAGCAACAGATATGAGCTGCATTTTATTGATCATCAGCTAAAATTTCAAAATCAAAGACCGCAATAAGAGAGAGCAGTAACAGTCCTGGTAAGATCATTTAATTTCTTTACTTTTAATGATGATGATTGTGTGTTAAGCGTCTGCGACTTACTTTCACTTTGATTTGCGATAGTTCGCACGTTGGCTTAATGAATAGATGCTCAGCTGCTCATCTGCGGTGATGCGTGTTCAGTAGCGTTGTCATATCTGACTATAACATTACATATAGCCTATAACACGCTCTCACACGTTTATTTTTTACCATTTTTGGGAGGAGTACAATTTACATATGTGGTTTCAACAACCAGATGCATTTACACTTGTCCAGTTTCGTCAGGAATGCGGCCCAGACCATCTCCTGAAGTGGTTTGAGCGATCGGATTCAAATCCGTCTCGAATGCGTTTCGGAGGGCATTTACACCTGGTCTTTTCACGATCGGATAGCTATCCGCATGAAGTGGACAGGTGTAAACAGCCCCTAAAAGTAAGCAATGCATTGCAGGAACAGCTCTGTGGGGATGTTCTTGGTTAAAGGGTCCAAAAGACTGCTCTGTCACCTACCCTTAAATACCCAGACCAGAACAAAAGGGTTGTACCAATATTTTTGGGTCAATTCATGTACCCCAGGGGGTAGCACCTGGTTTCGGGAGATATCTTGAAGAGACATCACCCAGAGAGGAGAACAGGATTCTCCCCTCTGTCTCATTCAATCTTTCTCATTATACCAATGACTGCAATGAAATTAAGACCATTTTACCAATCGCACTGAAACACTTAAAATGATACCAAACATGAAAAGAAAAAACAATAGATTCACAAGATACATCACATGTGATATATAGACATTCTTAGTGAACTTTTGGTGACTTGACTCAAGGGGAGAGGAAGGGTGGAGGGAGAGGGGGATGCAGAGATAAGGTAGGAGAAAAGTTTGGACAGGACAATGTCTGTGCTATCTTCTGTCCAGGATGCGTTTTATTGCTTTATTGCAGGGTGAGTTTTGTCTTAGCAGGAAAATCAGTTATTACAGTATGGAAAAAAGAAAATTGAAAAAAATATTTGTCTTTTCATTCTGTCTCCACTATTGCCACAAATTTTTCATATAAGCAGTTTTTTCATGGCAAAAGTTTAGTGACTGTCAAACTCGACTGAATGAATTCAAGGCACACATTTTCATTAATGTAAAACCGTTTGTCTTTACCATACGATAATCTCTTTTGAACTTCACTAAAAAATGGTTGGTGATCACACAACATCAAACCACATTTACAGTGTCAAACTGATGTGTCAGAGGTGAATATATAGAACGTTATAGAACGTTTTGGGTTTCTTATCATACAAGCGCATGTAATCACTTCGAGAAAACCAATAAAAAACAAATGACCTTACAGTATATCAAATATGATGCTGAAAATAATGCTGTATGAACCATTTGTTTAATATGGTTTAATAAAATGGAAAATATGTAGGAACCCCGCAAAAATAGTAACAATTTAAGTTATATCTAGATCCATACAACTAGGATACAGTATTATGATATGTATAGGTGAATATTATGAAACCAAGAATATGTCCATGAAAATAATTTGTTATCAGAAGTTCAGAACATAGTTCAAAATCAGGAAGTAATATAAAGGCTTAAAGAAATTTGAGTGCATTTATAAGACTACCGGTATTCTGCATTTTCCCAGTGTTGTTATTGTTAACTAAAACTATTAAAAATAATTTATTCATTTAAATAAAGCTGAAATAAAATATATATTAAAATATAATATAAATAGAAAAATATAAATATTAGATAAAACTTTTAACTTAAAAATTTTTAAATATAAATTTGAAATGTTGTTTTGGCAACTAACTGAACTAAAATAAGTATAGGTTGAAGGACTAAAATTGCTAAAGCTAAAACTGAAATATAAATTAAAGCTGAATAGAAATATATAATTACAAAAACAAATTGAATACCAAAAATATAAAAATAAAAGTATTGTGTATATAATACTAAACACAATCCTATAATACTAAAATTTATCTCTAATTTGGATGACCATGATGTGGAAAATTTTTTAAAATAAAGTAAAAGCAATGTGTATTTTGAATATACATCATGATAGTAATTATTAGTACTGACTTTTTGAAAATGTGTGTGTATCTCTAATATTAATTCCAATATTTTACTACATTATTATACATTATTGAAAGCAAAATTTGTATCTGTTAATATTATTTAACGGACTTGCTAACATGGACTAACAATGAACAGTTTTATTTTAATTAACTTTTTTTTTATATATAAATACTGTTACAACTGTATTGCTGTATAATTTTGTTTTAATTTTAGTTAATGCAATAACTAACGTGAACTAATAGGACCTTACTGTTTATAAACACCTTTTACATTCTTTTTTTTTTTAAAGATTCTGCATGTATGTTTTGTGGTTATAAACATCTTTTTCTTGTCTCTTGTCACACTGAAAAATGTGTTGATGTGTAGCGTAGCCTGTCAGAGAGATTTGCTCCATTAATCTTCAGTCTTTCTCCTAGTATCAGTAATTTAGGGAAGCCGATGGGCCCATTACCCATGTATTAAAGATTCTGCATGTATGTTTTGTGGTTATAAACATCTTTTTCTTGTCTCTTGTCACACTGAAAAATGTGTTGATGTGTAGCGTAGCCTGTCAGAGAGATTTGCTCCATTAATCTTCAGTCTTTCTCCTAGTATCAGTAATTTAGGGAAGCCGATGGGCCCATTACCCATGTATCCCGCGGCAGAAGATAACTACGGCTACGATGCGTGCGCTGTGCTCTGCCTGCCTTGTGTGCCCAACATCCTGGTTATTGCCACTGAATCAGGAATGCTATACCACTGTGTGGTGCTGGAGGCAGAGGAAGAAGAGTATGGCCGAGTAAGACAGAATTCAGTCCATCTTACAAATCATCAAATGCATCTTTTACAGTGTGAGAGATGCTGAGCCCCTGTGTTTGTGCATTCAGGCTGTAGAGAGATGGTCCAGAGGCTCAGAGACTGTGCCTTCACTTTATGTGTTCGAGTGTGTGGAGCTGGAACTGACGCTCAAACTGCCTGCTGGGGAGGAGGAGGAGATTACAGAGTCAGACTTCACCTGTCCAATCAGATTACATCGAGGTAAGGAGGTCACACAAGCACTCACCATACATATAGGCTACATCCCAATCTGAATACTTGTACTACGCCGTAAAGATATGTCATTTTCTGGTACTGAGAATAAAATTGCTTTTCACCATGTACTCTACTATGTCATAAAACTGCATTTTGACGCCACAAACCTTTTTGTCAAAATTAAAAAATCCACTGAAAATAGTTCAGAAAATTCCATTCTGAAACGTTTTGCATAGCTACTAATTTTAATGTTGTTTTCCCATTCAAATTAAAAAGAATTATGTAACAAGTTAAACACGTTAACTTTAAGTTTAGCTTCAAAATGTGAACCACTGGCGCACATGTCTGTATGTTAGACACTGAACACTGTGAAAGTTTTTTTTTTTTTTTTACTTGTATTTCTGTGTTATGTATTACTATGTATGTGTCTTGTATTGTATTATGGATCCCTCTGGGTCTGAAATAAAGTTTAATAATGTGTAAAAAAAAAAATGCAGTCTATTTTAAAATATTTAATTTGAATGATTAAAAAAAAAAGGGTTTGAATGAATGATTCAATGACTCACTTGTTTCATTACTGGATGAATCAGCGTTTTTCAACGAATCTCTTGAATGAATGATTCAATGAAAAATACATTTTTTTAAGTCATTTCTCGCACTCGCCACTTACTGGTGTAACAATGTAATTGATACAGTATCTGAAGCGTCATTACTTTTTTTTTCAAAAGGTGATTTACTCTATTTTCTCTCTTTCGCTTCCGTAGACATCAGCGTTTATTTCCGACCTATAAACCTTTATCAGTACTCTGATAATTTCAGTGTTTGTAAAACAAACAGTGATACTTTCAGCAGCCATTACTTCAGTGTTACATGATCCTTCAGAAATCATTGTAATATGCTAATTTGGTGCTCAAGAAACATTTTTTGTTATTTTCAATGTTAAAGATGGGTTAATAATTAGATGGCTTAATACTTTTGTGGAAACTGATCATTTTTTTTCAGGTTTCTTTGATGAATAGAAAACTCAAAAGAACAGCATTTATCTTTTGTAACATAATAAATGTCTTTACTGTCATCTTTGATTAATTTAGTGCATCCTCGCTGAATAAAAGTATTAATTTGTGTCAAAACCCTCTGTTTCAGATCCTCTGTGTCAGCACAGGTATCACTGCACCCATGAGGCCGGTGTGCACAGTGTAGGACTCACCTGGTTCAAGAAGCTACACAAGTTTCTGGAGTCTGGTGAGCACATTTACTTGCATTGAATGCATGGAATTTCCATTCACAGCACTGAAGTGTAGTGTTTGAGGACCTCTATATATTGTATGTTGTGCAGATGAGGAGGATAAAGACAGTCTGCAGGAGCTGGCGGCAGAACAACGCTGCATAGTGGAGCACATCCTGTGTACCAGACCTCTCGCCAACAGGTTGATTAACATTTCAGTGCTGTGTTATCAGAAGCAGCGTTTAAAGCTAAAACCCCCGATCTCTTGTGAAACAAAACCCCGATTTGCAAACGTTTGAGCAAACCTTAAGAGACGCTGAGTAAGCGCTGTAGATTACTGTTGCTTATTTAAATTCTCCGCTCGTCACATGTCTCTTTCTCTCAGATTGCCGGCTCCTGTTCGTGGGTTTTGGATCGTGTCAGACCTGTCCCTTGGAGCCACCATGATCTGCATCACGAGTACCTACGAGTGTCTTCTGCTCCCTCTTCTGTAAGTGACCAGCACTTTCTGCCTCTTTACATATTTGTTAGATCAGGTTTTCCCAAACAGGGTTCGTGAGTTGATGAAAAGCTAATAATTAATTCTATTGTGTCAAATTAAAATAAATAAATGGGGCTACACGATAATCGCGATTATAGCTTAATTTAATTTAATATCTGTAATGTATAGTTAGTTGTGCTGCATGTTTTCAGAGTTTCTTTTTTTACAGTACAATTGTACTTTACAACTAGTGTTGTTTTAGTATCACTGAGATGCTATTATAATTATTCATATTTTGAATTAGTTTTTAGATTTTCAAGTTTGATTTGAAATTTATAGTAATTTTGCTAAGTTTATTTTTTATAAATGTCTATATAGTTTTTATTATTTTATTTTATGTTTTTGTTATTTTAGTCTGTCAAGTTAAAGTAAATGAAAATATAAAATCTTTCCTTGGCAACAAGTTGAAATAAAATTTAGATTTTCAGTTAATATTCATTTTATTTCAAGTAATGAAAATGTTTTGTATGGTTTAGGTTTTAGTTTTAGTTAATAATAATAATAATAATAATAATAATAATAATAACCCTGTTTACTAAAGGATAATATAATATATCTCTGTCCTTTTTTATAATTAGAGTTAAAATGTACTAATAATAACAATTGTTATTCGACATCAGGGACCGTGAATATGCTAATTTGTTTAGAGACAGAGTGCAACGCATCATAATCTGAAGACCACGCCCACCGGGGAGGGAAACAATCCAACGGTCTCCATTGAGTTTGCATTGCGAGAGGCTGCCTCCTTGTCATTTCTTGCTTCTAACAAAAGACAGAAAAGTGCCTAAAAGCTGCTGTGTAAAATATTAGCTTCTAATCTCGGGGTACTTTAAGTAAATATTTTACAACTAAACGGTTTAGCTGACAAAAAAGTTTGGGCAGCGCTGTGTTAGATTTTAACCGGAAGTAAGGTACTTGCCATCAGATTTTTTGTTGTTATTAGTAACAGTTTCTTTTTAAATCTCCATGTAGAAGCTCTATTCGTCCCCCATCCCCTCCGTTGCTCTGCTCTCATCCGGGGGTGGGGTCAGACAGCTCTCCTCTGCGTGGATTGGCTGAAGACTCTTTTGAACAGCATATTCGCAACATCTTGGCACGCAGCTCCACCAATCCATTAATGCTGAGGTAAAATGTGACCACTTCAATTAACTTACATTTTTATAGACACCTTAACTCTTTATGGTACGGCGTTGCCATATGGCAACAATTAATTTCTACTAATTTCCTTGTTATTCAGAAAAAAACTATTAACCTCATTTCTAAACATCTCTTCTCAAGGGGGATTTTTTTTTGCAGCATCTTTGATAAGTAAATTATATATACATATATATATATATATATATATATATATATATAAATATTTTTTTTTATCTTTGTCTAACAGTTTTACTGTAAATTAAAAAAATATATATGTATGTTTCCATATGGCCGTATGGCAGCACTGTACCACAGTGGAATTGCATTAATGTATTTTCGCATTGGGATTTTTTTATAGATAGTAGCATCAACAATATGTTATTTATTTATTTAAAGTGTTTATTGTAGTATAGTTGTATTTATGTATAAATAACTAATTGATTTCTCCTTTTCAGAAAATGAATACAGCAATATTTTACGGAAAGGCCAATAGGAAGAGTTAGCAGATGAGTTGTTAGAGGATGAGTTAGCCAAATGATGGGGAATGATAGGGATTAAATTATAGGGATCTACTTATTTTTGGTTTGCATGAGTTCCAATTATATAAATTATCAATTTCTAAAAGAAATGTGCAATTAAATAGAAAAGAAAATCATAATTTATAGAAAAACTACATCTTTGACCTACTTTTGAAGTAGGTCTTTTTTTCAGGCATCTTTTTTGATTTGTATGTTTGAAGCTATTTTGTGTAATAACTTATTTGAAAAATATTTCATGGTTAGAACATAATGCGTACCATAGAGGATTCAGCTCAAACCAGCTTAAGATTTTTTACATGGTTCTAAATGATTGATTATCTGGTCTATCAGCTGGAAGAACTGGTTTTGACCTAGTAGATCATCCTGGTCTTGCCCAGTATGGCTGGTAGACTACCTTAAACCAGCAATAAACCACCTACCATTACCCAAAAAACAGCTTAAACACCTTAACATGTTTGTGCGTGTTTCAGAGCGGGGGATAAGGACTCGTCTCCTCCTCCTCCAGAATGTCTGCAGCTGTTGAGTCGAGCCACACAGGTGTTCAGAGAGGAGTATATCCTCAAACTGGGCCTGGCTCATGAAGAAATGCAGAGAAGGTACAAGATAAACATTTTCAGCTGATATTTTTAACCAGATCTTTATTTCTTAAATGTTTATATATATATATATATATATATATATATATATATATATATATGTTACAAAGTAATATAGATAACTAAATCAAACAAGCAAGTTTGAGAGCCAGTATGTAGTTTGATTTAAGATGTATTGACCTAATTAAAAAATATTATGAATATGAATTCAAACAGCATTAATATATATATATATATAAAAAGATTTTTATTCAACAGGGATGCATTAAATTGATCAAAAGTGACATTAAAGACTTTTTGATTGTTACAAAAGATTTATATTTCAAAAAAATGCTGATCTTTTGAAGAATCATGAATCAAAAATATCAAGCAGCACAACTGTTTAGAACATTAATAATTCTAAGAAATGTTTCTCAAGGACCAAATCAACATAGAATGATTTCTGAAGGATCATGTGACACCAAAAATTAGCATGCCATTACTGAAATAAGTTACATTTAAGATGTATTAAAATGGAAACAGTTATTTTAAACTTAGAATATTTCACAAAATTACTGTTTTTACTGTATTTTTGATCAAAAAATGTAGCCTTGGTGAACATAAAACTTCACAAACATAAAAACAAATCGTACCGACCCCAAACTTTCAAGCGTTACTCTAAGCACTGTAGTGTTTCCACAAATGCTCTAGTTTAATTCTGAAGTAGAATATACTCAGTAGTGTATAAAAGTCAATATAATTTTGTTCCACATAAACAGTTTAATCAATTTCTTCTTTAGTAGTGTATAATTGTAATCCGTTTAGTTAAATACAGCTGTTGTATTAACAGTTAATTTTCTGATTCTCTCCCTTGTAGAGTAAAGCTCCTGACTGGACAGAAGAATAAGCAGCTGGACGATCTTGCTCTTTGTAGAGAGGAGAGGTGACCACAGCACTGCCCGTTTAACACCAATCACAACCACACGTACAGAAACACATTTATCTCAGTTGAGTCATTCAGAACCAAATGAAGGAGCACTACAACCTCATGTTATTACCGAGTGTGTTAAACGGCCGTAATAAATGAGTCATTAAAGCTGTGGTATCCTGCAATCCACTAGATGCACTGTGCTAAAGTTGTAAAACATGTTGGTGTGTTGTAGGAAAACCCTGAGGGAGGCTGCAGAGCGACTGGCTGATAAATATGAAGATGCCAAGTACCGTCAGGAAGCCATCATGAACAGGTTCACTTCCCTGTGTATTTAGTTGAATAGATTTTTTTTTTTTTTTTTTTTGATAATAGGAATGTTTCAAATTTCTGAACTCGAAACTTCCTCCTCAGTTCAAAAAAAGCATTATTGAAACTAAGCTGCTAAAACCACTTGTTTGTGTGTGTGTGTGTGTGTGTAGAGTTAAACAGGTTTTGGGAAGTCTGCGCAGTCAACTTCCTGTGCTGTCAGACAGTGAGAAGGACATGAGGAAGGAACTGCTCACCATCCACGATCAGCTCCGTCACCTTGACAACGGCATTAAACAGGTCCGTTCTGTCTCTGTTTTTCCTCAATCTATTTACGCTGCTTCACCATGTATCCTAGTTAAAACCTAGTTTATTTTGGCTGCATTTCTCTGTTGCAATGCGCGGAGCAGATGTACGCCGTTTCCCAAGTGTCATTGCGTGCTGTAATGTGTTATCAGGTGAACATGAAGAAGGAATATCAGAAGAAGCAGATGAATACAGGAGCATCTCCAGCTCGCTCCAGCCTCGCGCTAAACGCCCACCAGAGGAAGTGTGTCCAGGGAGTGCTGAAAGAACAGTACGTACTGAGAGCGTGCACTATTTAGATCTGCGGCATTTGCTGAGGTCTATTGTTGGTCCATGACACATCTCTTATTCAGTGGTGTTATTGGGTCATATTACACCCCAAACCAAAATAAAAATGGAAATTATATTTAGCATAAAGAAAACAATTGGTTTTAGAAGCATTAGGTTTACTTTGTTTAGCATTGTGACCAAAAATAGAATTGTCTGTAGCCTACTGTGATGTTGGAAAAACCTTATACAAGTTATCGTAATGCAAAAAAAAAAATAATAATTCCTGTTGCTGTTGTGCAAAAAAACTCTCTGAGTACACAATTTACTGACAAACCAGAGTGGAGTATGAAAAAAGGGTCAGAGCACATACCAAGAAGTTCTCGCCGTAAACCTCAAGATTTCTTACTTAATGGAAATGGGTTTTGACCAGGTCTCCTCACCCCTGTTACAGCCCACCCCCCACCTTTCAATTCATATCCACTTCATACTTATTTACTGCTGGGCTTAAAGAAATGAATGTGTTGTCCCATTGTCAATCCACTGATGCTCATACTACAAACTCTTCCTGGAAATTTAATTTCTATAATTTCTGTTACTATAATGCAGAAAAAACGTATCCCTGTTACCACATTGCGCAGAAAACCCATCTGTTAGTGTACCACGCAAAAAAGTATCTCCATTACAGTAACTCTATCATCAACAGACGCGGTACCATTTAAAGCGAGCCGTACCGTACCGTACTGTACCATGCAGTGGAAAAGCGCCAAAAGTCGCCAACTGAAAGGGTTCCAAACTTCAGCTGGCATTAATATCAGCACAAAACCTGTGCGGCGGGAGCTTCACGGAATGGGTTTCCATTGCCGATCAGCTGCATGCAAGCCTCGCATCACCAAGTTTAGTGCCGAGCGTCGGGTGTAAAGCACCTCACCACTGGTGAGTGGTAGTGGAAATGTGTTCTCTGGAGTGACGAAACCTGCTTTGGGTTTGGTGGATGCCTGGAGAATGTCCCCTGCCTGACTGCATTGTGTCAAATGTAAAGTTTGATGGAGGAGGGATAATGGTGTGGGGCTGTTTTTCAGGGGTTGGGCTAGGCTCCTTACTTCCAGTGAAGGGAAATCTTAATGCTTTTAGCATACCAAGACATTTTGGACAATGCTATGCTTCCAACGTTGTGGGAACAGTTTGGGGAAGGCCCTTTTCTATTCCTGCATGACTGTTCCCCAGTGAACAAAACAAGGTCCATAAAGACATGGATGTGTGAGTCTGGTGTGGAGGACGTTGACTGGCCTGCGAAGAGTCCTGACCTCAACCCCATCAAACACCTTTGTGGTGAACTGGAATGGAGATTGCGATCCAGGACTTATGATTTAACATCTCATTCAGCCTGACCTCACAAATCCTCTACTGGACCAAAGGGCAAAAATTCCCACAGAAACACTCCAAGCTCTTGTGGAAAGTGCTCTTACAATGAGATGTCATTACAGTCCCTGTTGGTGTAATGATCAGGTGTCCAAAAACTGTGTCCATATAGTGAATGTGAGATTACACCCTTAGGCCACTAGCTTTTGACTGTTAGTGCAGTGATCCTGAATTTCTTTCTTCTATCCTGTAGGGGAGAGCACATCGCTGGAATGATGAAGCAGATCAAGGACATCAAAAACCATTTCAGTTTCTGATCATCAGCAATCAACAGATCTCAAAGGCCAATATATTATCATCATATAGCATATAATGAAATTACAGTAGAACCAAAAGGCATCTCCATAGACCCTGCCTGAGCTCCTTAAAGAATTGCATTTGACCAGACATTTTTGTATAAACTAGGTTGTCTATTTTTATAAGTGGTATGTACATGTACACATCTCGACAATAAAGAGTTTTGTACATTGAAGTGACTCTTTCCTGTGCATGTGTTGCTATGAGAGATCATCAGCTGTGAGACAGCAGCATTGGACATCGGCGTTATTTCCTGAACTGAGACAATGGCTTATCTGAAGAGGTCATGCTGGATATGAAGACTTTTCCCTCTTTTCCTTCCCTCTGCTAATCACAAGGCGGAATGTGACGAGGGAAAAGATCATGTCAAGAACAAGGAGCTTGTTTATTTACTAGAAAGAATGTCCCGGGTTCAATGCATGTTGAGCTTTATCAACAGTATCTTCTGTTTACAACCTGAATTAATTTTTAATGGTCCTTTAGTTGATAAGAAAATATTTGGAATTTACAAGAATTTCATTTACAATGGAAGTCTATGAGGCAAACCTATGGAAGCTCATGTCCTCCATAAAAAAAATAAGATGATAAACATAAGTTAAAATTATGACGGTTATTATGACAAGTCAAAATTGGGATACCAAGGCCGGTTTTACAGACAGGGTTTAGATTAAGCCAGGATTAGGCCTTAGTTCAATTAGGACATTTAAGTAACTTTTATAAATGGGCCTTCAATTTTTTTAAGTGCATCTTGAGAAAGAAAAAAATGGCACTGAAATATTTTAAGATATATCAGTGCAAGTTGCTTTGTTCAGACAGCACAAACATGCATTTTAGTCTAGGACTAGACTTAAGCCTTGTTTGTGAAACCGGCCATATGTCAATTATGAAGCAAGTCGGAATTTGGAGAGCCAATTGACAAATAGTAATTAGCAGTCATAATTATGTCAAACTTGAGATATTAAGTCAATTGTGAGACAAAAAGTATAGTAACCTTTGCATAACATTGCAAAGGTTAACATTGTCAATTTCGACTTCTCATAATTGACATTTTGTTCCACAACTTTGACTTGTCATTTTTTTTCAAACTTTTTGTCAGTTTTCTACTTTTTATCTTATGACTGTCAAAATTTCCTCATAATTAGTCTTAATTATAATTTTGTCTTAATAATGATTTACCAAAGTATGAAGTCTTAATTCTTACGTGGCTGAAATATAAACAAATGTAATGCAAAGTCTTGAAAACCTTATATGTTGTTTACATTATGTGTTCTTCACTAACCTTGCAAACTGGATCGGCTGTTGAGTAAAAATCCATATAAAACTATTTGTTTCAATTTGTTTTATTATATAGATATATACAGGGATATGTACACAGTACAGTATATAAATTTGCCAGGTCTTCTGCATTTGCAACACAGCATGCAAAAAAAAACATAACTGTTGTTATGGTGAATGAATCTTAACTATCACTCTTCAAAGACCCAGCAGAAATGACTGCCATGAATTATAAATTATACTGACTGAAAAAAAAAACACTTTTCAATAAAAATGGTAGTTTCCTAGCCCCAAATTTGTTATTAGAGTTCCAACAGTGTCTTCTAAAGAAAAATGTAGTTCCTTAAATATTGTGATGTCAAAACTATGCTTCTGTTGTTCTAGTAAAACATGAAGTAGCAACTTCTTTACGTGTGTTTGCAATGTGAAGACGGCACGGGACGTGTGAGCGTTATGAAGTGAAACTGACAGGTAATAAAATGAACACCACCACAACACACATGGTCTTAATATAATGCACATATTCACACACAGAAGAGCTTCATCATCATCATCATCAGTCCATGTACAGATCACAACAGCAGCACTGGTCATACTATAGTAGCGTTGGTAAAGTTCTGTGTACTCATCAGATGGAGTTGTTAAAGTGGTCGGCTTTGCTCAAGAAACTTAAAATTCATTGCATTCGTTGATTAAAAAAAGATGCATATTTTAATACCTGGAATACTTGGACTGAATTAGTTTTTCCATTGTCAAATATCTTTCTTTTAATGACAAAATTAGCAGACATAATGTTCAACATGCAGGTACAAGGCTTTTTTGACATGGATTTCGTCCAATTGTCAGACAATTTTTGTTTTAACGACCAATGATTATTAACAGACTTTGTTAAAGGGTTAGTTCACCCAAAAATCTAAATTCTGTCATTAATTACTCTCCCTCATGTCGTTCCAAACCCGTAAGACTTTCATTCATCTTCAGAACACAAATGAAGATCTTTTTGATGAAATCTGAGAGCTTTCTGTCTCTCCATTGACTGTCTATGTAACTACCACTTTCAAGCCCCAGAAAGGTAGTAAAGACATCTTTAAAGTAATCCATGTGACTCCAGTGGTTTAACCTCAATTTTATGAAGCGGAACAGGTTTGATTTTACACTTTGTTCTTTGTGAGACACAGAAAGCTCTCAGATTTCATCAAAAAGATCTTCATTTGTGTTCTGAAGAGGAATGAAAGTCTTACGGGTTTGGAACGACATGAGGGAGAGTAATTAATGACAGAATTTAGATTTTTGGATGAACTAACTCTCTAATCTGAACTAAAATACAATTGATTACCATTTAATTATTTTTATTATTATTAATAAAAAAAAAGAAAAAAACATGCCAAAAATCACATGGCACTTTTGGTCTTGTAAATAATAATGATAATTGTTTGCTAATTGTTCATACACACTTGTTTCCTGTAGTTGAGTTATATTGTCTCATATCCATTAAAAAAAAACAGCAGCCAGGAAATGACTTAAAACCATTAGCCCTTTCCATGTTCTTTTGATTTTGATTTAAACCATCCAAATATGCTGCTTTGAATATTTAAGGTCAACATGATCAACTTTGGTTCTATATGAAACGCAAGACATACACACATTATTGTACCGCTTAATGTGGTACACAAACCACAGGATTCGGTTTAAGACGCCACTTAGCCTGTGACAGTAAATCATTAGCATAGTGTGCTTTCATTAATACACAGACAGCAGAATGATGGGTAACCACCTTCTAAAACAGAGCTGTTGCCTTGTACTTGACGCAAATATCAAAAATCAGACCGAATGGAAACTGTAAATGTCATCAGATGTGTCTGCAATATCCTTCAGGAAGAAAGAAAACAGAAAAATAAGCAAAAGCATCAATCCGTTCCAACAAAAAGTCGCAGTGGCGTTAAGAAATGGTTGTCAAATTGTAAGGAAGTAAAAGATTTAGGGAATATGGAGGATCTCCTAAAGGCTGACGTTGAGGATAAACGATACGACAGAGCCAGTGAAATGATTGGCGGATGAGGAGAAAATCAAAGTCTCGTGTGTTAACTTAACTAACGCAATATACACATAATTTGTATACAAGTATGTACAAAACACTTCGGGAGCGTCTATTTCCTTCATAGGTCACTGCGTGCTAGTTCAGCAGACGGAAGAGAAGTAGAGCGGTGTCAGAAGAAAGACGGGAACTTTGGTGGGGTCTGGGAACGGGACGGTCACATTAGTTCTCATTTCCTGAACTGAGCTCCTCGTGGCATTGCGAGACACCTTGCTGTGCTCTTGAGAACGCATGTACAAGCTGGACAGATAGCAGTAGTAGGTCAGTATCAGTAGTGTTTCTCCGAGACCTGCAAGCTCTTCGGGCCGAACATCTGAGGTACAGGTGGAGTGTGTTTGCATGTGCACGATGGAGTCGCGAGGAGGAAGTGACATCATGTCTCGGGAAGCTGGCTGATGTCTGTAAAGTTGGTGTCGTTGAGAATGGCACGGATCCGCTCTAATGAGTCCGCTTGCCGAATGCGCTCCAGTTGCACCTGCAGGGGAACAAAAGCATTGTATGTGTGTGTGTGTGTGATGTGGTGTAACTACAGCGCTTACAATTACACAAACTGCCTTTCCATCCACTTTTATTAATACATTTTTTCCCAATTTAAAAATAAAAATGTACACTACAGTTTAAAACGTTTTATTAGTTGGATGAGGTCTAATCTGCTCATCGAGGCTGCATTTGTTTGATCAGAAATACAGTAAATGACACTGAAATATTATTACAGCTTCAAATAACTCTTTTCTGTTTGAATATATTTTAAAATGTAATTTATTCCTGTGATGGACAAGCTGAATTTTCAGCATCATTACTCCAGTTTTCAGTGTCACGTGATCCTTCAGAAATCATACTAATATGATGATTTGATGCTCAAGAAACATTTCTGATTATCAATTCTGAAAAGTTATGCTGCTTTTTTTGGAAACCATGATAAAATGTTTTTAGGATTCTTTGATAAATAGAAAGTTAATTAGAAATGTCTTTGTCACCTTTGTTCAAGTGAATGCTTCCTTGCTGAATAAAAATAGTAAACTCTACAAATACCTTACTGACTCAAAGTCGTGCATGAGTCGTGTAATTACATGAATCACGTTTCAAATTTCCAAACACACATTAAAAACGTTTAACATGTTTAAAATTTAAAAACTAAAAAAAAAACTAAATAAATTAATAAACCACTTTTGAATTGGACAAATGAATAGATAAAAACTATTTATCAATTTATTAATTAAATATGTATTTTACCAATTCCTCTTTGAAATCTAATCACATTGCCAACATGTTATATACTAATTTTGCGATATTGCATGAAAAATTCTGGAATTGATGGACAAAAATTGCACTAAAGAGGACTTTTTTTTTTAACTTATATATCAACTTATACTTTACTATTGTACTTTACATTTTCAACTTTCTTTAGTGTGTAATTTTGCAGTTTGGCCATGAAAAAGGTTTGAAAAGTTACAAGCGAGTCATTCTCTATATCAGTGCACACTGTTTCTGAACTCCCTGAAACACCTCGATTGTAGTCTTGAGTTTTCTTCCAGAAGTTGCGCTAGTAGTGGTCAGGCCGACCAATCAGAGCAAATTGTGCTTTTCAGAAGGAGGGGCTTCATAGAGACAGGAACTAAACAGAGCTGCGTTTCCCCAAAGTAGATTGTAGTGAACATTGGTGGCAAAGTTCTCACAATGCTTTTGGGAAACGCAGCCCGGAGCGTTACTCACAAACTGGGAAGAGAGGTGCGGCAACAATTTAAAATATGTAAAGGTGTTTTTTGAGCATGAAAACCTATTCTAGTAGACCCTAAAAACAAAATCAAGACTTTGTAAAAGAGCATAATATGGCCTCTTTAAAACATATACACCCACCTGAGGTGTTTTTATTTTATTATTTAGTAAGACAACGTACTTCACTATGAAGGAAACATTTACTGAAAGATATGCATCCATTTTTTGCCTCAAGCCATGTGATTAACTCACTAGGAGCAGAAAATATGTTACTTAACCAGTGTCTTAGCCTGCTGTGTGTGGAAACAGTGTTGTGCCTCTAGTACTCCGTGTTCTACTAGTGAAATGTGTTCACCTGAAGGGTCTGGGACAGCTTGACGAAATCTCTCTGGACCTGCTCGCTGACGTCCAGCTCCGTCTGAAGTCTCTGTGCCTTGTCTTTCTCTTCAAACGCCTGAGTCTCCAAAGCACTCTACAACACACACATTTCGACTTTATTCGGCTTATATTGATTAATACAAACATTCAGTCTTTGGTTTGATGCACATCCTGTTGTTACTTTGTTTGATGCAAATACTGTTGTTTGCATGGACTTTCTGAGAATCCTGCTTATCTGATGGGCGGATTCATCACATGCACAGGAAGCGCTGAGTAGACTATGAACTTTGCAATGAGTTTTTATGAGAAACATAACTCAAAACTCTGGCGGAGAGCAGTGGTCATATAAGATTTCACACCTTGCTGCCGAGGGCATCTTTCAACTGTTCCTCCAGACTGTTCTTCAGGCCCTGGACGTTCTCCAGCATCTGTCTCTTCTCTGCCAAGCTGCTCTCCAGCTGTTGTAAAGATCAACAGGCAGTCAACAAGTACAGAAGCAACACAACAGACACTCGATCTGCTTCAGTCCAAAAGTTTATTACTAAAACTTGTTTAGGTCGCATTTAAAAGTTGTATTTGTTAGTTGGTGCACTGTGAACCAGAATGAACAAACAATGAACAACTGTATGTTTATTAACTAACATTAACAAAGATTAATAAATACTGTAACAAATGTATTGCTAATTGTTAATTCATGGTAAGAAATTAGACCTTACTGTAAAGTGTTACCAAAATAAATAAAACCAGAAATAAATAAATTAAAATTAACTAAAAATTATATATTTTTTAAACTAATAAAACGACAAAAGCACACAAAAATTACTAAAAGTGTATCTAAATTTTAAATAAAATATAAAAATTAAAGCCAATTCAAAATATTAATAATACTACAAATAAAACTGGCCCCCAATTCTGGTTAAAATGATGCACAAAAAAAAACAAAAAAAAACTAAAGCCAAGTCAAAATATTAATAAAAATAAAATAACAAATAAAATAAAACTGGCCCCCAATTCTGGTTAATATTATGCAAAGAAAGAAAAACAACAACAAAATCCCATTCTTATTATTGCAACAAAGAGCCAATCATTTTTTGGTATAATAAAAATGTATACAAATAAATAAATGAAATTATAATATTGTTAGAAAAATGCTAATATTATGCATAAATACCACAGAGTTTAAATAATATCAATTATTTCATTTATTAATATTATTTATTATTACTTAATACATTGAGAATTTGGGGGGGAATTTTCCCTTTTGATTTTGGGATCAATTATATCTTGGACATGACATGATCTTGACCGGTTTTGTGACATTCAAGCCCAAAGACTAAAAATCATTAGTATGCCTTGAACTTCTGCCCTACCTGTTCCTTCTCACTCTTTACTCGTTCCAGTTCCGTTTTCAAGCTGGAAAAAGATGCTATAGGATGGAAGAAAGACAATAACAGAAAAGAAACAGTGTCACATGCTGTTGCTGTGTTTTGTATTAGTCAGACACATGTAGTCAATGCATGGCCAGTAGGGGTGGTGAAAAAAATCGATTATTGATTAATCGCGAGTATGTTATGGACGAGTATGAATCGATTATCAAATTTTCAAAAATCGATTTTTTATAAAAAATAAAATAAAATAAAAAATCCACTCTGCGTGCATTTAGAGCATGTTATGTTATGAGAGGCGAATCACAACTACTTCAGAAAACCCAGCACAGTATAGGAACTACCAGGCAGTGACGTATGTGTACGCTGAAATAAAAAGTATTTCACCTCAGAAAAACGGACGTTCCTGTCCTGTCAGCCGTTATACTGTACTCGTAGCGCACACTCTTCAATTGCACGCGCAAATGCGGAGGGGCGCGCCGTGTATCGCTTCACTGTATAGTGCAAAGTGCAAAGGAAACTACGAGCATGCAACGTTGTTACGTTGTAAATTAGTAAGTCATGAAATAAAAGTAAAATACCAATAAATCACGTTACTGGTACGTCGTGTGTTAGCTGAGAAGGATTTGCATGCAGGCATGATTTTCATTCTATTCACCAGGAGCAGTTTCCATGTTTCATTAACAGTTCTTGTTAGTATTGTGTATTCACCATGGTAACTGTCGTTTCAATATTAACGCCAAAATGCCACTTTATTTTCACTTTGTGTTATTTTTTAGATTTGTAAAATACTGTGGTGGCTCATACCAACATTGTATTAAAAGCTAGTTTGGTTCAACTTGATGAGTCACAACACAATGTGATGTATTCATTTCTGTGTTCTACAGAACATAAGCTACATACAAATAATTCTGAAGTTATAACTACACGACACAGAAAGTGCTTTGAGTTGTTACTCAATAAAAGAGTTAAGTAATTCAGCAGCTGACTTTTTTTAATACTGCAATCACTTAGTGTATTTTTGTTTACTGTTGTGAACTGGAAAATCAATAATCGCTAATCGAAAATCGTTAATAATCGAAAATCGACTGTAATCGAATCGGGACTTCAATAATCGTAATCGAATCGAATCGGGAAATCAGACAGATTAACCACCCCTAATGGCCAGTTCTCCTATGACAAGGCGAGCGTTCTCCTCAGTAACAAGAGGAAGTATTTGCTCAAAGATCCGTGTGTTAGCGCTGCCTGAGCCAGCAGGAAAATTGAAAAACTGTGACTTGTCAATGAATTAGGCATGACTCTTAAATTACAAATACTACATCTCAAGCATGGCGTACTGTATTCTGCACTGTGTCACGAGCAGTAATAAGCTTGTCACTGAACAGTGCCAATACAACATTTTTCAGTAGCAAAAACAGCTGAGATACTGTTTCAATACAATGTAGCATTTCCAAGTACTTTAAGTAACAAAGCACTACAACACCATGTTTAAAAAGACAAGAACAGCTGAGTGAGTTGAGGTAACAAATGTCCTCACTCTCTTAAGTTCTGTTGAATTGAACTTGTAATGAAAAAATATTTATAATAATAAATAAATAAATAAATATTTTTGTAAAAATTACTACATCTTTGCATAGGAAGTTGCTGCACTGCATTTTCTTCTAGACAAATATTTAGTAAAATACTGTCATTCATTCCCATGTCTTTTACTTAAACACTGTATAGTAGACAAGTGCCGATATACGGTGATACGATATATCACGATAATGAACATGCACAATATTGTTCTTGTGGGCACTGTAAAACACTGTGTACAATTTCTTATTATGAATTATTTCGATTGTTTTGCTGTTTGCTGCGTCTATGTAAACAACAACACGGATGAGAAGCATGGTGGAAGGAGTGAAGGAGATGTGCTGAATGAAAATGCACATTCACTCTCTGACAGTAGATGGCGCTGATGAAACAGCAGAAATACAGCCGTTACCCCGGTAACCCCCGTAAAAAACGCATCTGTGCTACTTTCTGTTTCTGAACAGTAATGTTTCAAACACTCATTCAGGTGTTTGTATTTGCAATACTCTGATTTCACGCAGCCGCCATTTTGAAATCCAAAGTGAGGCTCCGGTGGGAAGAACCCCGGAAGTAAAGATAAAGAACAATGCCTTGGACTACCATCCTGAAGCTGCTGCCGCGATTTACACTATTGGATGTTAAAGTCCGCGTGAACCGGAAGTTGCAAACGACTTTTCTCCAGTGTTGTGACGTATTTCCCAGTGAAACGGAATATTGAACAGAGGGCAGGGTTTTACTCTAGCGCTCCTCCTCTTCATCTCTGCTCATAGCAGACTAACAGTTTGAGGGGAGTGGTTAAGCGTTTCCCAAACCAAGCCGTCAAACATACGTCATCAGGGAAGGTCCTCCAATGCAGAGGGGAGGGGCATTTTCAGATTTAGATTAAAGATTACGAAGCCAAAATTTTTTTTTGTGTGGATTGATTTGCATGGATGAATTGTTCACCACAAAACGATCAATTTAGGCAAACAAAGTAAATATGGACAATTTTGATTTCATGTGGACTTTAATACCCAATATAGGATATATATTGTTCATTCCTGCTTCTTTTTTTACTTGCTGATTTATTATTTATAAATGAATTTCACTGTAGTTTTAGAATTGACACAACATCATTAAACACAAAAATACGCCATCGCATTCACTACTCTCCAGTGATTAAAGGCGACACTTCGGGTTTTCTTCCCACCGGAGCCTCGCTTTCGATTTCAAAATAACGGCTGTGTGAAATCAGCGTATGGTGTTCATTACTTTATTTTATACTTACAGGTTATTTATTTTCAAACTTAAACATTTTTACATTTTAATCTGGACTAAAACATATCCTAGCCTAGATATTGTTTGAAAATATTCTGACGTTAACATTAGTTAATTTATTAGTTATTAGTAATTTAATTCAATACCGTGATAAAACCTTCATCAATTATTATTATTATTATTATTATCATTATTATATGAAAATTTAATACCGTCACATGCCTACTGTATATAAATTAGAGTGTTTTCAAGTTGTTTTTAGTGTAAATTCTAACCCTAATTTAAATAAATTATAACTAATTTAAATATCCAAGAAATATTTTAAGAAAAATACTGCTAAATCAAAAAGGGGGGAAAAAACATCAAAATTACTAAAAATGAATTTTTAAATTACAGTACATCACCAAATGATCTTGTTCTGATGGATACATTTATATCCCACCATAACCTGTTTCACTTGGAAATGTGGCACATTATGGAAGTAAAATACTACTGCTCAAAAGTTTGGGGTTAGTCAGAAAAATTAAATTTTTTCAAATAAATGCTGTTCTTTTGAACTTCCAATGAATCCTGAAAAAAATATCAGTGTCCACAAAATATTAAGCAACTGTTTTCAACATTAATAATAATAAGAAATGTTTCTTGCGCAGCAAATAAGCATATTAAAATGATTTCTGAACGATCATGTGACACTAAAGATTCACTTTGGCATCACAGGAATAAGTGACAGTTTAAAATACATAAAAATATAAAACGGTTATTTTAAATTGTAATATTTCCACAATATTACTGTTTCTACTGTATTTATTCATTTAAAAAAAATCCTGCCAATCTCAAACTTTTGAATGGTACTGTATGTTGCCGGTACTGTATGCTTCATGTGGACTTCACCCTTAACCTGACTCAATTACTTACTTGTCTGACTTGACCATAAATAAACTGCTTTACATCCTAAGCAACTTGACAAGAGTTTCAGAGTAGCTTCCACAGCAGAGAAATTGATGCAAGTATGCAGATAACATTTCAAACGCACATAGAAGTGTTCTATCAAGTTATGCACATTTGTAAGAGCACGACCACATTCAAGTTTAATTTCTCTTCCAAATGCAGAGACTAACCCAAGATCACATGAAGTTACATTTGTATTAGTACAGCACACTACACAGCTAAATTAACTAGTATGAAGTGATAAGGATGTGACTGAGCACACACACACACAGTGCTGATGGGTTTAGGGGTGTGTGTTAGGATGGCATCGGTGGTTCCACTATAGACAGACACGACCTAAACAAACACACAGTCAGGCAAAGATTCATACCTTCCAGGATGTCTGAACAAGTCACCAATGCAGGGAGAAGTGGAGGAGAAAAAGACAGTATTGAAATGCAAAACATGAGAGGTAAATAAGTAGATAAATGGAGTTTCACAACCCTTCAATGATTTTAATCAGTTATTGGAAGCTAAACAAAAGGATGGAGGAGTAATTTCCTTTAAAAAGAGAATTTGGATTTAGTAACATTTTTCCAAACCGCTAAAAGCCTCAAATTTCAAAGCCTTAAATGTAAGCCAGCGAAAGCCTTCAGTGCTGTTTAATCATTCAAGTTAAGGGTGGGCGCAATGAACAATTTTGTTGTTTTTTTAAGTTATTTGATATCACGGTAGTTGTACATTTCATACTTATTTTGGCTTGAAATTCAAATTGTAAAGTACATAACTATATACTGTATATACACATACATGTACATATATATACATATACATGTACATACATGTACATATATACATAGGTCAGGCCAGTCAACTTCCTCCCCACCAAACTTGTTTTGTGCACTGGGGAACAGTCATGCAGGAATAGAAAAGGTCCTTCCCCAAACTATTTACACAAAGTTGGAAGCATAGCATTGTCCAAAATGTCTTGGTATGCTGAGGCACTAAGACTTGAATCCATCGAGCTCTTCAGAACGACCCATTTTTTTCACAAAATGTTTCTAAATGCAGACTGCATGGCAGGTGCGATTGGTCCAATTGAAACACTTGATTTCCCAATACTTTTGCTCATATACACAATTATAGCGCCCAGACGTAAGATTTCTATGACTACACAACTCAACTGACATGTCCAGTCCACTCACCGATCTCTTCTTTACAGCCCTCTATCTCCAGCTGTAGTGTGTCCTCTAGGTTTTCTTTCAGGCACTGCTCTGCCTGAATCTGCTCCTTCAGGAACAGAATTTCAGCCTTCAGCTTCTCCTCCAAATGCTCCGTCGCTGTGCTTGCAGAAACAATGTCTTCCCTGTACTGCAACACCAGCTTCTGAAGTTCCTGTGTGGAAAAATTACATTAAAAAAAGACTCTATAATGTTGTGTACTGGATAAGCGTTTGAGTAACCCTTATTTAAAAAAATAGTTGGCACTGACAAAACAACTTTTTTACATAACTTTCTAAGATTTTATTATTCATTTTCCAGATTTTTTTCCCATCATTTAAGGTTTTATTATTATTTTCTCTATTTTTCATTTAAGATATTATTAGGGCTGCCCCCTAAAAGTCAACTAGAAAAGGCTTGGTTGACCAAAATTTTATTAGTCGTTAGTCGCATTCACATAAAAAAAATCCACAGGAAGTGGCGAATTCACGCATTGTGTGCTATTATTAGCCGCATATCTGTGTTTGTGTGAAGAGCGTGCTTACCGCTTGAGCACGTCACAAAAATGAACCAAAACTCAGTGTGCTTAATTCAGTATTCGTGGGCCGTATATGTCTTCTTGCACTTGAACGGACATATTCACACAAAATTGCCAAAATGCCCAACTTGGCGAGTATCCTAGTAAACATAGTCGGTTATGCCTTAAAGGAACACTCCACCGTTTTTTGAAATAGGGCTTATTCACTTTCTTTCCTACATTTAGATAGGTGGGCAAATGCATTTTTGTCTCAGTGCATGCATTGTTTTCAGGGTACCCCCAGGATCCTCCAACTTAAATTCAAGGCTTTTTAATACCATTTCAAATGAAATTCAATGCCAACTTCGTACCAATTCTGACAGAAGTATGAGGGGAAAATGTCAAATCTGTATACATTTTAAACCCTAAAAAATAATTATGTACAAGTAGACTACTTGAATTAAATAATACATTTTATTTAAATTATCAGTCATATAAAATACATACGCAGCAGCGTTGTAGCGCACGTGTGTAGGCCAATGTTAATTTTGGCAGCCATTTTTGATTTAGTCTTACTCTTCATCTTCAGACGAAAATGCTTATTGGTCTTAGTCACATTTGAGTCATTCTGCCTTTCATAGTTTTAGTTGACGAAATGTGTTTGCATTTTTTGTCAACTTTTAGTCATTACTTTTAGTCAAACTGCAGTTACTTTAATTTTGGTAGCTATTTTATATGTAGTCTTTAGACAGAAAATGTCATAATTATTCTCTCTAGGCCAATTCGATTAAGCTTATGAGAAATTAAAATTAAGCTAACAGGCTGTATTGACACTGCACTCTTTAGCAGTAGCACTTGTGCAATTCTACATATCCCTTTTCCTTAGTTCTCCAATTTTTTTAGAGTGCCGTACTTAGGGTACTCTTCCACTTAGACTGCAGTCACATCTTTCCATTAAGGGACAATATTTGCCCCATTTAATCGATTTTTCCATTTCATTTTTCACCTTTATAATACCTTTAAAATATAAATAATGCTTTAAATAAAACAACGTTCAATAAATATTCAACGTTAAAAAACGTTTAATATTAATAAAAATATGATATTAAAATCGCCAGTAGGTGGCGGTAACTCATTGTCTTTGTCAAAGCCACAGATTTTGTTGCAAAATAGAGAAATAAGCCTGACAATACTGTTTAAAATGTAGTACATCACTTAATGTTACTTTTTTTTTTTTTTTTTACTGTTTATTGCATAAAATCAATATCACATTTGAAATCGTGTGGATATCGGGAAACATTGCATTCTTGCTCGCATAATGATCAACATTAAAAACACTGCTGTATATCAGCCTGCATTTTGATCGCAGATTTAGTCGCGCAAGCGGCTCATGACAGATCTTCTCAAATGAAGATTGCTGAACTCCAGCTTGTCTGTGTTTTCAGATCATCCGCGCTTCTTCAACAATGTAGAGAGAGCGCGCGTGGATGGCTGTGGCCAGATACTACTGAAAAGACCGGGTAGAAAACATGTTCTTTTAACAGAAAAGCTCTGATTAGTAACCATAGTAACGGGTGCGCACGCTTTCGCGCGTTCTTTATTGACGTGGAGCGCGAGGTGCACTCAACGTTACGCGACTAATTTTTAGTTAGTCTACATTAGTAACAGTTAATTTTGTTACGGTATGAATTTAATCATAGAAAAGGCACAAAAAAAAAAAAAAAACGAAATCCAAGACTTTGTATACCAAATTCAAGGCTTTTAAGGCCTTAATTTGAGATTATCAAATTTAAGACTTTTTCAATGCTTTTAAGACCCCGCGGGTACCCTGGTTTTAGTTTGACAGGGTCGGCGCTAGCTTAGCTTAGCATAATGAATGGAATCCTTTGTTGCCAGCTAGCATGTCCTGAGTAAAAGTGATATAAAAAAAAAAAAAAACCCACCTAATTACTTCTTGTGGCCTGCGTATTCACAACAAGTACAAATAGTGATGCAGATTAACACTAGGCGATTTCCTAGGCAGATATTGACTTATATATTAAGGACTATATTAGGGGGAAGCACAGGCGGAGCACTGCTACTTGGGCGTGATATCTCTGCGCCCAAGTAGCAGTGCTTCGCCTGTGCTTCCCCCTAATATAGTCCCAAGTCAATATCTGCCTAGGAAATCGCCTAGTGTTAATCTGCATCGCTATTTGTACCTGTTGTGAATACGCAGGCCACAAGAAGTAATTAGGTGGTGTTGTTTTTTTATATCACTTTTACTCAGGACATGCTAGCTGGCAACAAAGGATTCCATTCATTATGCTAAGCTAAGCTAGCGCCGACCCTGTCAAACTAAAACAATGCATGCACTGAGACAAAAATGCATTTGCCCACCTATCTAAATGTAGGAAAGAAAGTGAATAAGCCCTATTTCAAAAAACGGTGGAGTGTTCCTTTAGGTGAACGTAAACAGTTGAGAAATAAAACTAAAGTTTAACAGTATATTGGATTCGTGCAGTCTGTCTTAAAGTGACAGCAGTCTAATATACTGCTGCGGTCTGTGTCATTAATGTTAATCAAACAACAAAAGTTAAAGAAAAAAAATGATTAAATAATTTTACATTTTAATTTTTTTTGTAACTTTTAAGGATTATTCTATATTTAATTTATACAGTCAGTGAAGAATATTCAGTGTTATTTTACGTTTGATTACTTTCTTCAATTATGTACCTGAAAACCTGTTAGACCAACCTGAAAAGTAGTTTATTTCATGCGAAAAAAATTCTATTGTATTTATTTGTGTTGTATTTATGCAATATGTAATATTGTATTTATTAACCCTGGCAACTCTCACATGTGCTGTAGTACCTGTACTGTGGTCGGCATGTGAAAGTCCTCTTGCTGCTGCAGCGTCATGTGAAGTCTGTGTTTACCCTGAAGACTCTCATTATCTTTCTGCAGTCTGTTCAGCTCTTCAGTCACCTGCTCCCTGGACTGTAGCAGCACAGCCTGGATACACACACATACCACTTAACCTACAAAACCCACTGCAAGCCACAAATGTTTTCTAAAGCATATATCCATTTAAAGTGGAAAACGATCCATTATAAAAGAGGATTTTCAAAGAAAACTGCCAATGAAAATATCAATGTGACCCTGAGAGATTCACCACGCATTCCTCAGGTAATAAATAACCGACAGAACCCTTTCCAGGGCGATTTATTTCAGGGATCATGTCACACCAGAATAAAGTTTATCACTTTAATAGTGCAACTTCAGATTTCAACCAGATGTGCCTCAAGCAAGCGCAGAGACCATTAACATATTGCAGTCAATAGTGAATGCCAAAAGACACTTTAGAGCATTAGTACATGAAGACATTGAAAATGGGTCTAGATCTATACAGAGAGGTTCTACATTAGATGTTTTCCTATGGAAAAAACTAAACATATGCTCTCTCAAGTCCTCAAGCAAAGCGAGTGAATGTTTTTGTGTAGTGTGTAAGTGAGTGTATTTGGTCATACCATCTGTTCCTGGGTGTTCCTCTTGGCCTGGCTGAAGGCCTGTTGGAGAGCGTTTACGAGAGACTCAGACTCCTGAACCTTCTGCTTCAACTCTAAGATCTGTGAGCCAGACAAATGAAAATTACTGAAGTCGTTTGACTTGGAAGAACGGTAACATTCAGAGCAGTCTGTGCATTCTTCCCATTTAAACACTGGCTTTGTTTAAAACAGTAGAACGCAAAGCCATATTGCCTTAGTACACTAGTGTTAAAAAAGGGTTGATAAGAGTTTTCTTTTAAAAAAAAATCTTATGCTCACCAAGGCTGCATTCATTTGAACACAAATACGATTTTAAATAAAAGTTTTCCATTTTAATACGTTTTATAAATGTGCTGGCAAAGCTGAATTTTCAGCATCATTACTCCAGTCTTCAGGGTCACATGATCCTTCAGAAATCATTCTAATATGCTGCTCAACAAATATTTCTTATTAATCTTCATGTTTGAAACATTTGCATTGCTTAATATTTGTTGTCGTCAATCGCGACACTTTTTTCAGGTTTCTTTAAAGAATAAATGCAGTTCTTTTGAACTTTCTATCTTTTTGATGTGAGGAACCATATTAAAGATGTAACATTACAGCAGTTTCCTCACTCTATATGATGGTCCAATTAGTACATGCCCTGTCAATGGGTTTGCGCTTCACTAAATCCATCAGAGAGATCAGCTTTACCTTGGCAGTAGTTTCCTCATTGGCCTGTTTGATAGAGTCCTCTAACTCCTGCCTCTCATTCATCGTCCGTTCCAGCTGATCGTTCGCCTGCCGCAACATGACCTGAAGCTTTTTAACCTGAGGGCAGAGGAAGTTCACGTGTAATAATTACTACAGATAATCCGTTTGAATGATTGCAATAGGGGTCCTGTACGTCATTTTAAATGGCACAAAAAGTCAAACCTGTTCTCTTGTCTCGGCCTCTTGTCCCTGTATGACCTGCAGCTGTTTCTCATAATTAGAGCACATATCACATCGGCGCCCCAACTTCCTTCCAGCGTTCTTCAACTGAGGTGAAACCACACCAAAAACAAACATAAAATGTGTTATGAAAGGTTGGCATATTTGCTGATCCATTAAAAACAATCGCATGCTACATTGTCACGTGAACTTGTTACACTGCATGTTTAATTCAGCAAGCAGTGTCGGCTTATCCTCTCACACTTTATCACCTAAAGTTCACAAATCTTCATCACACTGATTCAAACAAGTAGCTAACTTCTGAGCTTGTGAAATTTAACAACTTACAAGAACCAGCTCAAGAGTCATTTGTCATTTGATTTGAACTATACTACTGGTTGTGCTTTGTTTCTGATTCACCAAAAATAACCAGCTCGAAAGATTCATATGTTTATGAAATGAATGCCCTGTCCAAAAAATACCCACACTTACAGTCTTTTCCACTTGAGAGCGTGTGCACGTGACAGGAAGTGCGTGCGCAAGACTGTCCCACGTCTTAAAAATGTCAAGTGCAGTGCCCTTAATATGCACTAAACCCACACTATTGAGGCTAAGCATATCCCATCATGCATTGTTCGGCGACTTATGTGCCCCGAAATCGCGAGATGTTCAGGATAACATTCCACTGTAAGTTAAATTAATTAGATATTACATATACCCTACTCATCCTTAAACCAATAAAATGTGCAACACTTTGTTTTACTACTAAATTATGTGCAATTTGTACAACATTTGCAACTGCTTTTTATCGCTTAGCCTAATTAGAAGCACCACAATTTCAAAAGTTACATAGTGACTACTAAACAGACATTTAGAAGTTTATTTTAAAAAGCAAAGTATTGAAAATAAAAATAAAGCTCTGTAAACATTATAAGTGTGTCCCATCGGGTCATCAAAAGTTCTACACACACACTTGCCATCTTCACGCCTACTTGAACACTTGGGCCAAATACAGAAAATGCGTCATGCAAGTAGACAAGTGGTCAAGTGAAAAGACCGCAAATGTGGGTTTTTTGGACAGGGCAGAACTACACTGGTTGGGTTGGACTTCTGATTCACTAAAAATAACTCAAAACAGTAATTTGTTGGTGAACTAAACTACCCACATACTGCTTGCGCTTTGTTTCTGATTCACCACAAAGGACCAGCCAAAAAGGGTCATTTGTGTGTGCTTTGTTTCTGATTCACTAAAAATAACTAGTTTAAAAGAGTGTAGGTTTCTGATGGCTATATAAAAATAAATCATAAGTAATACAAGTAGGTCCTACATAATTTCAAAAGAACTGGTATACTGCACACAGTATAAATACTGTGTAATTCAAAAATATTACAAGCAATATAGATGTTTTTTGTAAACAACCTTGAGTCTTCTTTTAGATCACAACAAATTTTCACTAACAAGGCTTCTGTACATAGAGTTCAAACTAGACAGCTCAGCCATCGAATATGAAGAAATAAAACAAAAACAGCAATTCAAAGCATTTACTATCTGACCTCTTGCTGCAGCAGATTCCACTCGCTCTCGCTGACCATTCGGTAGCCAGTCGGAGGCAGGTAAGCCGTATCGGCCATGTGAGAGATGCTGGACAGGAGTGATGCGGTCTCCTCCTGCTCTGGGGTCATGGCCTTAATGGCCTTCTCCTGGTCCTTGGTGAGGAGAAAGTGTCCCGGCTGGAGGGATGATATGGAGGAGGTGTCCATGCTGTCAAACCCCACACAGTCTGCCCCCACTAGAGGACCAAAGTCTGACTCGTCCAGCTGGCTGGCGGACTTGGCCTTGTTGTTGTGTCCGCCAAGACCGTGAGGCTGTAAGGTCCCTCCTGAAGAACCCAGACTGTCTGTGGACTGAACCCTCCGAAGCCCGTCTTTATAAGGGTCAGAGCCGTCTGGGCGGCCCGGGGTGTCTGCGTCCAGAGAGTGCAAAGAGCTGTGGATACTGTGGCTGAGGTGGGACTGAGATCAAAAAGAGAAAGAGAAAACAAGATGCCCTGACTCAACTGTGCTGAAAGATGCTTTAACAAGTTGGGATAAAGAACTTGTTACCGTTCATAGTAGTGATGCACTAAAAGTTTGGTGACTGAGAACGAATTTGAAAACGAAAAAGTTTTGGAAGGCCGAAATCATTAACAGAATTGGTGGCATTTAATTGATGCTTCTCCGATGGCACGTTTTGCCTGTGTCAGAGTCTATTTTGTGCACACAAGCTATAATAGGTAGATAATAGGACACTAGTGCTGTCGACAATATCATTTTCTCAATTCAATCTTCATTTTAGTCAACTTTTTCAGATATTACCTTTCATGTAATGTTATATATGGCTGTTTGTGAATGTAAAAGGTCTAAGATCAAAGTGCACAATAAAAGCAGTTGCTGTCTCCCAAAGAAAGAACCGGTTCAGAAACGAACTGCCTAAAACGAGTCATCAGTAATTCCAGTCTTACTTCCTGCACAAACCTACTTAAGTTTGTTCCTCTACTTTAATCCTCAAACACTGCAGTTGAAGCTAAAGCCTGGAAGTTTAGTTTGTGTTGTTGACATGTTGAGAAGACACTATCGCGGTTACGTTCACATGACATTGCTGTGCTACCACTGTCGCGAAAGTTTATCATTTGCATGCGTTTTTAAACATTGCTGTTTAAAAAGAAGTTTTTTCAACCGTTGATGCACAATAAGCAGCGAAAGAGAACTTATATCATTATATACTGGCGCTGTCTGAGACGCGCTCACATAAGCCTCTGCAAGAGCGCATGAGTAACAAACTGAGTTATTTTTGCCGCCTAATTGGGCTTGAAAGGTTAAATACACATACTTATGTGTCAAAATGCCTGTTTTCAAGTATCCTCTTAAGCACTGTTGTTCATGTCTTAAGTGAACATAAACAGTTGAGAAAGAAAACACATGTGAATGAATATACTGGATCCGTGCATTGGGTCTTAAAGTGACAGAAGCCTAATATCCCTGCTGTTGTCTATTTCATTAATGTTAACAAAAGAGAAAATCTCTCACTGCTCTTGATTGAATCACTTTGGTAACTTCAATAAGAATAAATGTATATTTGCACAATGAAGACTATGCAGTGTTTTCTATATATTTAATTACTTTATATAATTATAGTTATATTATATAATAGTATTTCTTATTTCTAGTGCTTTAAGTTTTTCAGGTAGGTCTATTAAATTTGCTCTATTATAGTTTGTTTTCCTCTATGCTTGTCATTTGTTTCTTTGATCCCTGTTTACTAGTCTTCAGTAAGCTTGAGATCCAGTCATGAAATCATACCATACATACACAGTATACACACACACAAAACAGTATTTTAGCAATAACTGTAATCAGAGCGGTAAAGTTGTCCCTTACATAATTACAGTAACTACAGTGTTACCTTTAAATGAATTAAAGGCACTTTTAGTTCTAGCTTTAGTGAGGTTTACAGAAGTGACATGGATACCTCTTCTATAGAGAGTCCGAGCAGAGAGTCCTCCACTGCGTCTGTGTGCTCCATCCCATCATCCTCACTTGCCTCTTTAGCCTGACTCAATCGCTCTTTCTCATCCTCCTCCTGGTAAAATGTATAAATGTTGGCATAAATGTCAGAATAACACTGAACTATCCAGATGCAACACAATATAGCACCAAGATAAATCCCCTCACTTTACATTTTGGATGGTTCACCCAAGTAAATGTCATAATTTACTCAAGCGTAATTTGGTTTTAAATGTGTAGGCAGTGACAGAACACAAAAGAAGATATTTTAAAGAATGCTGGGGTCCAAAAACACCAAGGCCACCATTGATTTTCAATGTACGGGGCGGAAAAAAAAACACTTTCAAAATATTCTAAAACAAAAAAAATGAGTAAATGGTGAAAATCTTCATTTATCCTTAAAAAAAAAAAAAAAAAAAAAAGTTTTTCATTTCTGCTGAGTAGTTCTGCCTACTATGAAATATCTACAATCCCACCGACCTAAGTTAAACATCAAATATGTTCTGCTTGTCAGAACTGTTGCTTCATGTAGCATTTTTTGGTTTTAGTGAGACCAGAAAAATTCCTCATGCATGCTTCTATACTTCACTTGAGAATTGCTTTGAGTCTACGTTTATAATAACTTGATTTAATTAATGCTTCCAGTTCATAAAAAAAAAACAGAAAAGAAAAAAAGGTACCTGGTCCCTCTTCTTGATCTCCTCCACCTGCCGCAGCTGCTCGGAGGACAGCACGCTCTCAATGCGCTGCATGTCTTGCATCAGAAGCCGCTGTGACTCCAGGAACTGATCATTGGCGCGCTGCCAAGTGTGTTTCAGCTGATTGTGCTGCTGCCGCTCCAACTCCAGCAGGTGAACCACTGAGAGAAACCAATTCAATCAGCTGAAATCAACTGACTTGCTACTAAATATATAAAGCCCTCTGACCTGTCAGTACAAGCATTTTACTTGCATTTGTGAGTGAAAATTACTGTGTGTATTGTTACAGCAATTTTTTCACGCCTGTGCGAGTGACATCTGACTAAAATAAAACACCATCTGCACAAACTCATGCATCTATCCTTACAGTGTATAAATTACATTTCACACTGTGATGAACAGAAGTTGAATACCATATAAGTCAACAAAGAGAGTGTGCAAACGTTTACTGGCATGTAGAAGAGCATTCACACAGGATGCTTCATATCCCTGTTTTCAGAGCAAATAACACCAGGAATGATGAATTTTATTTTACTTAATTTTTTTTAGAATGATGCATTTTATAGACAGCGTGTCTTGTTAAAAAGTTCAACTCTTAAAAAACAAGTTGTTTTGAACAAACTTAGTGTATTATATAAAGCACTATACTTTAACGTCATATTAGGAGGCGCATACAAGATAGTGCTTGCTAATAACTAAATCAAAGCTATGAAGTGTTATGACTATATAGATAGTACCAATTACAAATTTGGGGACAGCAAGAATTTACGTTATGACAAAAAGAGTAATTGCGTGAAATATCATTACAATTTATAATAACTGTTTTCTATTGTAATATATTTTAAAATGTAAATTATTCCTTTGGTGGCAAAACTGACTTTTTTGAAGTCTTCAGTCAGTCACATGATTCTTCTTAAATCATTCTAACAAGCTGATTTGTTGCTCAAGAAACATTTCTTATTATTAGCAATGTTGAAAGCTGTTGTGATGCATAATTTTTTTTGACTTTACTGTCACTACTGATCAATTTATTACGTTAATGTGTGCTTGCTGAATAAAATAGGTAATTTCTTTTTAAAAAATTATGTAATATTATGTTAAAAAAAATCTTACTAAATTTTTGAAAGGTAGTGTTTAGTCACCTTTCAGGTTAACTAAAATAATAGAAGAAAAAAAAATAATAATAATAAAACAATAAAAGGAATAAAACAAGAAGAGAATAATGACTTAGTTCTCTTTTGCGGATTATTAAGTTTGAATAGTCAAAATTCGAAGTAAAAATGCACGTCCTGGCGAGTATTCACGTAAACACAGTCGGGTATGTCTTTATTGGACATAAACCGCTTTTAAAAAGAAATCCTATGGGTTCCAATGTATTGGCTACGTGCAGGTCATAAAGGGCCGGACCAGCAGCATAATATTCTGTGGGATTAATGTTAATCCAACAAAATTGGAAAAAGAAAATAGACAATCACCCAATGCTTGACTGAATAAATGTGATCTATTTATTAAGAACCAGTCTATAGTTAATTTATAGAGTGAAGACTTTATTTTTTCAGCTACAGTACGTCTAGCATTCAAAAAAGAAATTAAGCACTGTTTATTTTATTTGTCTCATAGTATTTGTTATATTGTTTGTAATTTTCTTTTTTGCTTATTTTTAATAACAAAGATAAAATCTAATTAATTATCAATACTGTAATTATAAAATGACATTTAAAAAATATGAAATGACTCATATATGGAAATATGATTTTGGTCATCCCAACCTGTTCAGAATTGTGAAAGGTTAGCGAATGTTAGCATGATTGATAATAATGTCAATGTTGCAAACATCTCTGTAAGGACGCACACACTGGCATGTAATTATTATTATTTTATTTAATAAAGGAGAGGGAATGGTCAAAAAGCAGGACAGGAACATCATGCTGGTCAAGTGAGTTTTAAGGGTTTTTTTTTAATAAAATTTATAAAACAATGAATTGTAAGTTCTGACATATTTTTCTATTTTTTTTGGTGTTTTAGTTTTTTTTTTCGTGGTATGGATTCAGTATCAGTATCAAGGTATTTTTGTCTGGTATCGTATCAAAGTCATAATTTTGGTATTGTGACAACACTAGTATGATCTTCATTCTATTCATCAGGATAAGTGTCCATGTTTTATTAACAGTCCATTCATATTGTGTATTTACCATGGCAACTGTAGTTCCTGTAAACTTACCCCAAAATATATTTTTTTTTTTTCTATATTTTTGATGACTGTGGTGGCTTATACCAACTTAACTTTATTTAAACTAGTTTAGTTCCTAAAAATTTGGGTCACGGCTTAAATGACCATGGGAAAATATGGGCGCCATGGCTAAACCAGTTGAGAACCACTGTTATATCTCAAGTATAATTTATACCTGTGTACAAGTAAGTAAATCGGTTGCACTTTATTTTACAGTATGTGCACTTTCAATGTACTTACAATGTACCTGCTACAAAAGCAGTGTTGTATAAAGTACTAGAAAGCAATACTTGAGTAAAAGTACAAGTATCGTACTAGAAAAAGACTTTGGTAGAAGTGAAAGTTACCTTTTAGAATATTACTTAAGTAAAAGTCTTAAAGTATCTGATATATACTGTACTTAAGTATCAAAAGTAATTTTCTGATATTTAATGTACTTAAGTAATTGAAGTAAAAGTAAAAGTTTTTTTTTTTTTTTGGTTATGCGTTGAATTCAGCGATCACGGAAATGCGAAAAACTGGAGGGACTGTGTAGCCTGTACTGTAGGACATTTGTTTTATCGTTTATTTCCCACTGCATGTACCTTTAGCTGTAAAAAAAAATTGCATCACAATAAGTGTATTGTGATTGTCACTAACATTTTTGTAATTAAACTGAATTTTATTAGGTTTAGTGACATGTTACAATGTTTAGATGGTACAATTTCTGGTAAGCTACGCTTTTTTATTATTTCAATTCAATTGTGATTTGATTTAATATTGACTCATTTGTATAAATATTAGGTAGGCTACACAAGATAGGCGTTAATTTTTCTCAAAAAAACAAACAAACAATAAAAACAACTCACCTAATGCTGTAAACATACAGAGAGCCCTATCAGCTGGTAGTAGGCTATTATTTAAGGTTAAAAATAATTAAATATAATGCGTTTTTTATTATTATAATAAAACCTTTAATGATATAAGTAAAAATATAATAAATATATAATATAGAACACATATTTAGCAAAATACTCTCTAAATAGCTATTTTTTTTCTTGCCAACTGTGCTATAGGCTAGCCTATGTTTATTAAATGGCTTTCCTGAGGTAAATGTGACATAATTGTCCTTCAGCTATGTTATTGACCTCTTCACGCTGATGAAAAACACTTATTGATCGATATTATGTATGAGGAATATACATTTCGGTAAGTTGTCATAAAGTAACTTGCTTTTATCTAGTCTGTCGGTCTCCGTGTCCTCTTTGCTTCGCGATTTTTCTGTGCGTGAGAAAATGCATGTGTGGCATGAGAGCGTGTGAAAAATGTCAATTGCGTGTGTCTCACGGAGAATGCGTGAGAGTTGGCAGCTCTGGTTAAACGTGTTCCAGGTGCTCGTGCTTCCATGGCGGTTTCAGTTGTGCTTCCTCCTCCTTTGGCATGGCAACAAACAAGCATTACGCTGAAATAGAGCGCGCGCCGTGCGGAGTGTGCGTACTGCAATCTAGGAGCAGTGATTCGCCAAACCTCCCTTATTGTAGTTGCACACATTTCTTCCGATTTTATTTTGTAGTAACGAGTAACGAAGATGCTTAGTGGAAATATAGCGGAGTAAAAGTATACATTTTATCTAGGAAATGTAGTGGAGTAAAAGTGAAAGTTGACATAAATTTAAATAACGAAGTAAAGTACAGATACGTGAAATTTCTACTTAAGTACAGTAACGAAGTATTTGTACTCCGTTACATTACAACACTGTACAAAAGTACAGAGTAATTTATACCTGTGTACAAGTAAGTAAATCGGTTGCACTTTATTTTACAGTATGTGCACTTTCAATGTACTTACAATGTACCTGCTACAAAAGTACAGAGTAGTGTAAGGTAACTACAGGGGTTAAGTTAAGTTTTAGGGGTAGATTCAGGGTTAGAACCTAGTGTCATTACTACAATAAGAACATAGTATGTTCATGCGAAACAGGACTGTGAAATAAAGTGCTACCAGTAAATCAATCAATTCGATTGGGCCCCTAAATATTTGGCGGTGCACTTTGGGGTCATAATAGCGCCTAAACCAAAATGTAAATAGAGACTGTACAAAGCACGATGCAACCTACATGAAATGACCAACCAATCAAGCAAAATAAGAAGAAAGTGTAGAATTACAAAAACTTTTCAGAAATGTTTGCGTATAAAAAAAGGATTTTGTTCGCATACCTTCATGGAGTTCTTTCCGAAGTTTCTCTGCATCCTCTTGAAGGACAGATTTCTGGGTGTTGAGGACAGCAACATACATCTCTAAGTCTGTACGGCATGATTTCTCAGCCTCCAGGACGTGATTGAGCTCCTTCACCTGGGAAATAACCAAGCACATGTTTCATGTGTATTTGTATTTCATGTGTATCATGTATTTTTCATGATGAAAAGTAAAAGCACCCATTAACAGAAGCATAATCTTTACATTTCAGTGTCATAAACATTTTATGTTTGGAAATAAACTGGCAGACTTCAGATCTACAACCTTTCGACTTTACGGACACTGGCTCATTGACTTCCGCCAACTTTTACAAGACTCGACTGATTTATTAATCATTCCTGAGGCCAAAACAACATCCTCACATAGTCATAATCATAACTAAAGGCTGTAATGCAGATGCAACCTTGACTTATTTGGCCAGGTGTGAATTTGCCTATTCATGAGGTCATGGCATAACCACATTAAAGGAATGTGTCACGTCTAATAATAAATGTGAACAAAACAGTCTGGCTCTCAGTTCCACTTTTCTATGCACGTCTAACCTTGGCAGCCTCAAGTTCCTTAACTCGATCTTCTGAGCTTGACAGTTTGGCCTTCAGAGCTGCGATCTCGCTCTCCATTGGCATCACCACTGAACGTAACTTCTCTGCGTCCTCCTGAGCCTAGATTGATACAAACCCAAGCTTGATTAACAGACCAACATAATGCAAACACTAGCTTTGAGTCACGATTCCTAAGACAAAAAAAAAAAAAAAAAAAACAGAAAGTAGACATATTAAAAAGCAAACCAGACCTTTTTCATCTCGTTCTCTAAATTCTCCTCCTCCTGTCCCTCAGTAAGACGGCGGCGTAGCTCTGCCACCTCTCGCTCCATCCCATCGCGGTACTGTGTCCACTGAGCACGGTCCTGCTCCAACTTCTGCTGGAACTGCAACTTAAATTCCCGCTCTGCATCTGAACACGCACGCCAAGATAAGGATGTATGCATCAAAACCATGTTCACAGCAGATCTTGCTAATCCTTCCTGGTCCAAATATAGTTTACTTATGACGTTTATGATTTAACAAGAATCTGAACCCACAGAGGCACTGCAGCTTTCTGTCTGCACTTCTCTCTCTACAAATCATGTGTCTCTTGAATGTTCATTTATTGAAGGGGTCATATGAGGCTTTTTAATATTTTCCTTTAGTGTGTAATGGATCTGTTTGTGCATGTACAAGATCTGCAAAGTTACAAAGCTCAGTCTCCCAGAAAGGGATTTATTCAATCACAGAACACTCATCCAGACCTGCCTAAAATGCCTTGATCGAAGTCCAGATATTACTTCCGCTATGCCCGTCCAAAGGCAAACGCAAAGAAAGAGGATTAGGCTTCAGTGAATTGCGGAGACGTTGTGTAATTGCAAAAGCAAAACCGCTTTCTTTGGCCGTCCAAAAATGGAAGAAAATAGGAATCAGTGGTTAAGATTTATTTATAACGCTGTTCCTGAGCAGTTCAACACAAAAGTTAACTTGTGTAAAGCACATTTCACTGAAAACAGTTGAACATGGGAGAGTACAACGCCAGCTTTACACTTAATTTTTGCCACCTCAGGAGTTAAAATTTATTACAGTGAAGATGACAAATTAAACCTATAACATCATATCTGAAAGTTACAAAACTTTCAAAAAAAAAATTCCACTGTGAATTGTTCTGCACTGTCATTCTTTAGTCATGCCTGATCATCCTTATTTTAAGAATCTGACAATGGCTCGAACTGATGCGGTAAAACTGACAACATTATTAACTGTGTGGTTATATTTGCTTTAGAAGCCTATTATGGCAAAGGGCGCTACATTTCAGAAACACGCTTCATGTGTTAGGCCAATCACAACACACTGGGTGAGCTGGCCAATCAGAGCACTCTGAGGCTTTATAGTAATCAGCGCATTTCAGACAGACTGGGAATAGAGGAGCTGTAATAATGTACAGTATAAGCATTAAAGCATGATCCATTACACCCAATAAATAAAACAAAAAAGAACTTTTAAAATATCATCAGATGACCCCTTTAAGTATATTGGCTAACATTAAACATTTTACTGGAGATTGAAAGGTATGTTTTGCAGTTCTTAAATAGCAGGTTATACAAGCACATAACAAAAAAAAAAAAACATATGTTTAACAAATACACACACTGCTGGAAAAAAGTTTGGGTCAGTGAGATTTTTTTTTATCTTTTTTGAAAGAGGTCTAAACCAAGGCTGCATTTATTTGAACAAAAACACAGTAAAAACTGTAATATTGTGAACAAAGCTGAATTTTCAGCATCATTACTCCAGTCTTCAGTCACATGATCCTTCAGAAATCATTCTCATATGCTGATTTGCTGCTCGAGGAACAATTCTTATTTACTGTTGAAAACAGCTGTGCTGCGGTTTTTGTGGAACCAGTGATGCATTATTTTCAAGGTTCTTTGATTAGAAGGTTTAAAAGCAGGGTTATTATCTTCAACTAAAACTATTACATTTAATTGAAGTAAAGCTGAAATAAAATATAAATATTAGATAAAACACCAAAAACAAAATAAAGTGAAAAAAAATAAATTTAAATGTCTTGGCAACTAATTGAAATAAACACTAAAATGACTAACTGGAACTAACTAAAAATAAAACCAAAAGAAAAGGAAAATAAATTAAACCAAAATAGTAATATTAAAAATAATTTTACAAAAAAAAAAAAAATCACATGATAAAATTACTAAATAAATGAAAATTAAAATAAAAAATAAAACCCAATTCAAAATAATAATAAAAAATACACTAGTATACAAATAATACAAAAATAACTGTTTAAAAGAGCAGCATATGTTTCATAAATAAATCTATTGTAACATTATATATGTCTTTACTTTCTCTTGATAGATTTAATGTGTCTGCTGAATAAAAGCATTTAATAAAAAAAACACATTGGTAAAAATAACACACAATACAATTATGCTATTTAACATTTTGCATTGTGCTTGCAAAAGTTATTTCACTTTTCATTATTCCTCAAAGCCACATTAGTATCATAAAGCAGTTTAGTCAACTTCAGGGTAGTGATGAATGATTTAGTTATCGTTTCAAATAGCAGAAATAGCACAATAAATAAATGGTTCTGAGTATCTTTATCTTTACCTTTCATAATAGCCTGCAGTGAGGCCACCTCCTCCTGCCATTGCTGCTTGACCTGGTCGATGGCTTCCTGCTTCGTGCTCTCAGAGACGGTGGCCACCGCTTTAATGGTCTCCATCTCTGCTCTAGCCTCGGCCAGCTGGTCCTGCATCTGGCTCACCTCTGCCTGGGCCTTCTCCAGTATAGCAGTCTGCTTCTTCAGCTCCTCTGAGAGATTTACAGGACAAGCACAACGGTTTATGTAGAGGAACCAACAGGTTCAGTTCTGTAAGGCCTCCTGCATTTGTTTCACTCCTGCACTGTGTCCTAAATATATGATCTTTATCTAACTTAACTGGACCCTGTTTCGACCTATATTTATTGCTGTTCCTCTTGTGATCTGATCACCTGACACATTTATACCAGGTGTAAAAGGAGCCTTGTGTTCAGATCCCTGGTAACATTGTTTGAAATGTTTGAAACTTATCTGGTTTAGTACTTTCGTCCTGCCCCAGAACAGATCAACGTTGAAATGATGAAACACTGATCTATGACAGCTGAACTGTTTGCTAGCTGTTCAGTCTGTGTGCATCCAGGCGCAATGGGTAATGGATTTGGTTACTGTACATGTCTATAGAAAAGGTAAGAACTGGTTTGAGAAAAAGTCAGCGAGTGTAAAACCCACATGTTTTTTTTTTTCTTTAAAAGGGGCAGTAAGCGATTTCTGAGAAACATTGTTGAAAGTTTTCCTTGTCGTTCGCTCATCATCTACGCTTTATTTTTCGCAAAGCTTTATTTTTATTCGCTTCTGCTATGATAAAGAGATATCTACTCTTGCACTGCATTTTGGGGGCGGAGCAATGAAGGGAGGGGTGTGTTTGTTTGGGTTGATTTCAAATATCAACAGTGTTCAACAATGATTCTAAGGCCTCGTTTACACTGTCAGTGAAATGTGACCCAATTCTGATTTTTTGCTCATATGTGACACAGATCCGATGTGTTCTATGACAGTGTAAACAGGAAAAAAAACGCATGGATATTTCGAAATCGGTTTCAGGCCTCGTTCATATGTGGAAATAAATCAGATATGTGCCAATGTGACTGTCATGCAAACAGGCAGATCGAATTTTCTGAGGCATTAGATTATGTATCCGCAGTTTAACGACGAGGGAAACAGTAATGTGGACACATGTTGACACAACATATTAAAGGTTGGCTTGCTCATCCTAAAATTTCAGACCCACTGCTCCTCGTTAAAGCCCGCCACGATCTCATGAAAGTGCGTATCTATAGCACAAATTTTATTTCTTGTGCCATTTAC
>NC_138225.1:46476554-46479670 GCF_964197995.2 Scardinius erythrophthalmus | reverse complement strand
TTCCAGATAGTATGTCAAGTGTAAACACATGAAAAAAAAAATCGGATAAAGGCAACGAGTCAGAATTCTGCAGGTCAGAATCAAGACCTGCTGTGTAAACAAGGCCTAAGAAACCACTTACTGCACCTTTAAAAACCCACACATAAGGCAACAATTATTTCCTAGAAATAGTGTTCAAATTTCTTGGAATTACAGTGGCTCCAAAAAGGACAATTAAGACACACATCAAAAAATGTGAGTGTCACTGAATTAGATAACTTTTCACAAAATGAAGTTAGGTTAGGTTAAATTGATTAAACAAGAGATACTTTTAGTAGGCTATATACAGATATACTACAAAATGAAGGCATGAACACATTGGAGACCTTAAGGTTGTCAAATGGTAGTGGAACACGTTCATAGCTAATATGATACACCCCTTGGTTACTCTGCAAGGACACCCCATGTAAACTTCATACAGCCAAAAAAAAAAAAAAAAGTAAAACAAACAAAAACAATATTTAGGCCTAATAAAAATAAAACAAAAAATAAAATAAAAGTAAATAAAACAAAAATAAACAACCAAAACAATAAAAATAAATAAAACAATAAATACATAACGCACACACACACAAAAATATAATAATAATAATAATAATAAATATTTAAAAATATATATATAAATATATAAATATAAATATATATATACTGTATATATATATATATATATATATATATATATGGTTCATCAGCAGTTATTGTAAACAATATATTACCTTCTTTAGACAGATAAAGTTCCTTAAACTTGGCCCGCTTCTGGTTGAACTCCATCTCCAGCTGTTGCTTGAGCTTCAGGAAGTCGGTTCGATCCTGCTCTTGCTCGGCCGTGCGCTGCTCCAGAACTCCTGCCAAAACAACACATCGTCCATCGGTGCCACACATTCACAAATATCTACACCTCCAACCTCTGAATGGCGCTTTGGCTACGTACACCCAAGAGTAAAACGTGTAAATAATGCATTGTAGACAAGCAGTATATTATCCAGGTAAACAAGCACAGACTCTAGTGCCAAGTCCAAGCCAGTACAGCCACATAGGTCAGTCAACAGGCCTAAATACAAGATTTTACAAAAACATATTTGCAGCAAAAGTTTTTGTTGGATTTGTAAAAGACGACTACACCCCAAAGCAACATCAAGCCTTTAGGGATGACAGGTGATTGTTATTTGGTTACACCAACAAAAAAAAATGTAACTCAACTGGATCAAAGCAGCAAGTGCATGCCATGCATATATTTGCATAAGCATTAGCTTCCATAAAATCTCACTTGAGCTATACCTAATCATCATATTTTGCAAAAAGAAACTGCACGTTATGGAGCACAAATACTTTTGTGAAATATTTTGGTTAAAGTGCTAAACTTATGCAACATATTCTACTTCATATACTTTGAAGTATGTCCCAATAATGGCATGTTCTAAAAAACATTTAATACTTTTTTTAATGCTTGTGGCATCAATCCATGATTAAAATCAATGTGCATCAAAACACTATATGAAAGTAAATGCACGCAATGTCATCAACAGCAACATCACAAACAAGAACCTGTAGACATGATATGAAATCACTTTAAATACATTTAAAAAAAAACACAAACCACATTCTGTCCTGATAGTCTAAAAACACTGTCAGTCCAGCTGTCATCTGCTTATCACTGGATGCAACATCATCATGTTGACCATATAAACACCTTTCTGTGTCCCGAAAGATCAGCATAGCAAATGTTTTGTGCAAGAAGAGTTCTGTCAGAAGCATCGACACATATCAAGCATTAAAGCAAAATTTTAGAGCGTTTTAATAAATATGCAAATAGAGGTGTAGGCTATCTGTCAGCCGGTTGACTGTTGCTGGCTAATCCGTGGACGAACAGGCCGCAGGCCTACAACGAGCACAGCTAAATCAGCACAATAAACCTCTCTTTGTGGAGAAAGGCGCTTACCGTCATGTTGAGGCGGCCGGGTGGATCCCGAGGCCTGCTCGGCCATGGCTTCCCGGAGCTGAGTTAAAAAAAGCGGCTCTCTGAACGGAAAGTGAGAAGCGCCCAGCAGAACAGGCTAATAGAGACAGAGCAACGTCATTGTAGAAATAACACGCACTGCGCATGCGCACACCAAATGGGCGGAGCTGTCTTGACATTACATCTGCGTTATTGCCATTCATTTATTTTATAATGCAATTTTAATTATACTATTTGTACTGTTTATGTGTCTAGTTTATCATTGATTACATATATTAGTAGCATTTGTAATAAATACAGTAATAAACTGGCTAGACTTTCTCACCAACAGACCACAGACAGTAAGAGTTGGCAAAAACTCTTCACAGACCACGTTCATGAACACTGGGGTCCCTCAAGGATGTGTGTTGAGTCATCTGCTGTTCACACTGATGTCCCATGACTGTTGTGCCAGATACAACTCAAACCACATCATCAAGTTTGCAGATGACACAACAGTGGTGGGCTTCATCAGCCACGACGACGTCTCAGCATACATAGATGGGGTACACCAACTCATCAATTGGTGTGACACTAACAATTTACATCTTAATGTTAATAAAACAAAGGAAATAACTGTGGACTTCAGGAAAAATCACAGGCCACACACATCCCTCACCATCAATGGCAGCGCTGTGGAATCAGTGAAAAGCTGTCATGGTCTACCAACACCACCTCTTTTGTCAAGAAAGCTCAGCAACGCCTCCACTTCTTACGCAGGATGAGAAGAGCCAACCTCCCCCCACTGGCACTCACTACCTTCTACAGGGGTGCCATTGAGAGCATCCTCACCAGCAGTCTCTCAGTCTGGTATGGTAGCTGCTCTGTTGCTGACCGGAAAGCTCTACAGAGGGTGGTGAGGTCAGCTGAGAAGATCACCAGATCAGGCCAACCATCCATCCAGGACATATACCCATCCCGCTGCCACAAAAGAGCCACCAACATCATCAAAGACTCCACCCACCCCACACACAAACTGTTCACCCTCCTACCATCTGGCAAGCGCTACAGCAGTATGCGTTGCAGGACTACCAGACTCAGCAATAGCTTTTTCCCACAAGCCATCAGACTGCTCAACTCA